>NC_056728.1:919173810-919473810 GCF_019279795.1 Protopterus annectens
TGTTGAGCTGTGCAGGCCACGCCTCACACACAGAACCAACAGAGGGGAACCCATCCCAGTGGAAACCAAGGTATGTGTTGGCCTAAGAATATTAGCAACAGGTACCTTCCAGAGTCCAACTGGTGATATGATGAGGATATCACAGGCATCAGCATCCAGGGTACTGCCCCAGTTCCTGGATGCCATGTCAGCACATGTTGGTGGTCATGTATATTTCCCCAATTCCCGTGAGGTATTGGCCAGCAATATGCGTCTTTTCCAGCAAATAGCGGAATACCCTGAGGTAGTGGTTGCAATAGACTGCACGCAAATACGCATAAAGCACCAGCCGGTGAGTGGGGTAGGGTCTACTTTAACCGCAAGGGCTTCCCCTCCATCAACTGCCAGGTCGTGTGTGATGCCCAGGGCATAATACTGAATGTGTGTGCTGGCTGCCCTGGAAGCTACCATGATTCCCATATCTGGCATCTGACACAGCTGTACCAGACATTTGCCAATGGGGACATCCCTCATGGTCACCTAGTGGGTGATGTTGGATATGCACTGGAGCCGTGGCTGATAGCACCCATCAGAAATGCACACACACCTGAACAGGAATGCCATAATGAGGCGCACGCACAAACACAAAATGTAATCAAGCATGTGTTTGGGCTGCTCAAGTCACGGTTCCAGTGCCTGGACACATCTGGTGGAGCCTTGCAGTACTCACCAACTACATGTACCCAAATTATCATGGTATGTGCTATGCTACATAATATGATCCTGCAAAAACAGCTGCAGCAGGACCAGCATAGGCCCGGGCCAAACAGCCCCCCACCATTGCCAAGGCCATCACAGGCAGAGCGTGACTCAGAGGAGGAACAACCTGAACCTGCCCCAGTAGGCAGAAGGAGGCGTGCCCAGTATGCTTTGGCCTTGGCAAAGAGGCAATGCATAGCACATACATTGGCTCAGTAAGAACCCTGTAAATGATACCTCTCTCTGACTCGCACATATAGTAAAAGGGATGCCTAACTTGACACTACCTGTTTTCAAACATGTATAGGGAGTGTAGTATGTGCATCTGACATAGGCAGCCCTGCAGCACCATCTGAGGCATGATTGCCATGTGTTAAGCAATATAAAGCAGTGCTAAACAGCTTTCACCACTATTTAGTATATGTAAACAAAATTGCACACACTAACTAGCACAACTTTGGTCAATGTTGAGCAATATTGGGCAACGTTCAGCAATGTTGGTTAACGTTGAGCAATGTTGGGCAAGTTTGGTCAAAGTTGGGCAAAAGCAGGTAAACATGCTCATATTTGCTTTACTGGTCCTTAAGCAGTCTGGTCTGCCCAGTATGAAAATATAAAGCAGTGACAGGCCTCAAAACCAGGATACTGTGCACTATAGTCATAGCACTGATCCACTAAACCATGACAGTATTTCGCTGGTCAGCCTGTATGAAGAAATGTTGATAAGTCTATGCAAAGTATCTCATGGAAACCCTGCAGGCACAGCATAACCCTGTTGAGTTATGACACAAAGGTGAGCCCTGCAGTAAAAATATAACCTATTTTTCAACACACTTATAGTATAAATGTTAATATTGGGCATGTTCACACACGTTAACAAATGTAGTGGACTTCAGACAGCAATATACTGAAAGGTCACACTGGGCATGCTCACACACTTGAATAAATGAGACAAATGTCAGGCAACAAAACACTGAAAGGCCAAACCGGGCATGCTCACACACTTAGGCCATGTCTGAGTACAGCAGTGGGCCACACATATCTGGCAGTTGCATGTGTTAACCCAGGAAACTCTCACTATTCACCAGTCCGCCTTGTGCACACAGTTATATGACAACAGACACATATATAATATATTGGAACCCTGTCATAATCAAATATGTACTACAGATACTTAGGTTGTTCATAGAAAGTGGGAAAGCAAAGAAGATAAAAAACCTGCAATCAGTATCATCAATAAACAATGTGCACTCCAAACATTATCATAGGTTCATAGGTTGATACTAGGCTATCTGCCCTAGGGCATTTATAAGCTTAGCCAGAGTGTGCTTGTCTTTCGCCACCCTTTTAGATTAGTAGACTGTGCCTGTGAGTAGTAGGTCACACAATATAGCCCTTTTATGGTTAGTTTATTGTGCCTCTGTCTAGCAGGGACCCAGAAGACATCCCAGGGGTAAACTTACGATCATCCATCCACTCGTCAAGATTTCTCCTGAAGAGGGTCAGTGAGGGACCTGCCTAACTGGGACTGGGATTTCGTTCCAGAGTGAGGGAAGCCTCTGGGATATGAATCTGTCCCTCCAGCATGTCCTATTAATTTCTGTGCTGAGGTTTAAGTCCCTGGATCGTGTAGCTCTAAGGGGTTCGGATATCCTGAGTTGGAGCATGTCCATTAATTCTGGGTTCGACATGGCTTTATACGTCAGGCACAGATCGCATCTGAGTAGGCAGTAAGCAACTGAGTAGAGCTGGAGTTACTTTAGCCGAACTGCGTAGGGCATCTGTGTGAGCCCCTTGATCCACTTGGTGAGGTACTTTTGTGGACATTACAGTTGCTGCAGGTGTCGGGTAAGGTACATCCCAAATGGGGCATTGTATTCAATCATGGGCCTGATTAGTATAGGAGCACAATGACCTTTCTTGATCTAGATGTAAAACCTTTTGGGATAAGGTGGGCTATATAAGAAGGTATTTCTAACCACTTTGGCAACGAGATTGTCAAAGGCGAGATTACTATCTACTCGGGTCTCCAAATCCCTAATTACTTTTTCCGTACTTAATGGATTATCACCTATGTGGTAATGTGTAGGCACTTTGTTATTCCCAAAGGGGATGACTATGCATTTATGGCATTTAGCTTTAGGCCATGGCTGTGGCACCAGTTATTCATCTCTGTGAGACCCTTTTGGAGGATGCTTGTGTCAGCTGGAGAGTGGATTATGGCACCCAGTTTGCAGTCATCTGCAAACTTGGTCAGCCATAGTCCTCCTGTGTTAGCCTGTATGTCAGAGAAATATATACTGAACAAGAGAGATCCCAGGACCGAGCCTTGTGGGATGCCACTTGTAACTGGTGTAGAGTCAGACATGGCACCTGCAATTCTGACCATGTGGGTGCTATCCCTGATCCATTTTGCAATCCATCTTGTGACATATGTGTTGATATATGATGCCCGAGTGAGGTATTGTGTGGAAGGGTTTTGCGAGGTCCAGGTAGGCTGTGTGGACTACCTTCCCTACGTCTATGGACCTGGTAACTGTTTCAAAGAAGTCAACCAGGTTCAAGAGGCAAGATCTGCCCTTAACAAAGCCAAATTGGGTAGGATCCAGTGTGTGGAGGTTCTCAATGTCTTTGTGTATGAGTTCCATGATGATACGCTCCATAGCTTTGCAGACCAGGCTAGTTAGGCTTATAGGGCGATAGTGTCCGGGGTCCGTTGTGGCACCACCTTTGTGGAGCGGGACCACTGTTGCTGTATGCCATTCCTTGGGTACATATCCTGTAGTAAGTCTGATATTGAACAGTGACTTTATGTAAGGGTTAAGTTCTTCATGAAGCTCATGTAAGACACAGGCCAGGACACCGTCCGGTCCCATTGATGCTGTGTTTTTTGATTTGGAGAGGGCAGCTCTCACCTGTTCATCTGTGATGTCAGGGAAGCCACACTCTGTTGGGATGGACATTTGTTCTTTTGGGGGGATGGGGGAGACATTTGCACTGAACCTGTCTGCCAGGATGTTGGCAATGTCTGTGGGTTCAGTATATTTTTTGTCATTTTGCAGTAACTCAGAGCATATCTGGGAGTTCCTGACATAATTAAAGAAGGCCTTGTGATTGTCCTTAGTGTCTTGTGCAATTTTCCTTACGAAGCTGGCCTTAGATGATTTTATGAGTGATCGTAGCTTCTTGCTAGTACTGATCAGAGATGCCTTCCCTTTTTGGGATTGTGCTCTATCATGTAGTAGCCTCCTCCTTTTGTTGTATAGCTTATTTATGGCCAGGGTCCACCAGACAGGTCCCCGCCTTTGGAGTAGTGAGACTTGCTTTTATCTGGGATAGCACGATCCATGCATGCCTGTAGGTGTCCATAGAATGCGTTTGAAAAGGATTCTGTGGTTTGAGCCGCATTTTCCACTGTCCCGGGGTCTTTGAAGGATACCACCTTGGTTTTGAGAAGTGTGACATTTGCTTTTGAGAAGTTCTTCACCGAGATTACCTTGGCTGGGGATGTGGACAGGATATGGATGTCCAGTGAGATAAAGTTATGGTCTGGCCTTACCAATGAGGGGTATACCTCTGGTGTGGAACATAGAGTCCCCATGTTGGTGATGACCAGGTCCGATATGTTTTCCCCTCTTGTGGGGGTGGTGACCAGTTGTACCATAGCATTTGAGTTATTCAATTCTAGCAACCATTGTGCGAGGGTGTTGGGGCTTGAGTAGTATTTCCAGTCAATAGTTGAAGTCACCCAATATAATGGTGTTTGGAGAGACTTTCATATTCTACATTGTTATCAGGAAAGCCGAGTGGGGTTTCTGAGTTTGGGAGGGTGGTCTGTAGCAGGCTACAAACTAAAAGGCAGTTTTGCCCACTGTTAGTTGCACATGGATGGTCTCTGATGCTTCGTGCAGTGCTACTAACCTGGAGGTGTGTGTATCTTTGATGTATATGGATACTCCCCCTATTTTTGTTGGTCGGTCCAAGTTTTGTGGCCAAAAAGCATGGTATGAAGTATAACCTGGTAGTGCTGGTGTGCTTTCGGGAGCCTTGAATCAGGTGTCTGCTACTGCACAGATATCGATTCTCCATACTGAGGAGAGCCTTGAGTGCATGCATTCTGAGGTTAAGACTTCTGGCGTTGAGCAGCATTACCCTTAGTTTCTTTTACCTTGTATTGTCTATGGAGGTGTGTTTGTCTTTTGAGCCTTGCCTAAAAAAGGCACTATGTGGGTGGCAAGAGCCTTAGCCAGTATTCGAAAGCCCAGGGGTGACAGGTGCAAGCCATCCCTAGCGAAGCAATGTGGCATGTCGAGCATGTCATCCCAGGCTGACAGACACTGGATCCCCTTTGAATGACACCAATACGTTAGCCAACTGTTAAAATTGATCATTTTGTCTTTATACTGTGGCATCAGTCTTGGTGAGGGTAAGATGCTACACAAGGTCAGAGTCATACCGGCCTGGGCTACATGATCAGAGAGCTCCTCTATGTCTCTTTTCATGTAGTCCAGGGAGGAATGTCTGAGGTCATTCACACCAGCATGGACCATGACGGAGCCATATTTGTACTTGCTTTGGAGTGACCCGAGTGCATGTGTTATGTGGCGGATCCTGGCACCCGACAGGCAGCTCAAAGTGACCTTCTCCTTGTTCAGCTTGGTGAGTGGGATGTCAGTGTGTCTGACAACAGAGTCACCTATTACAAGTGTATTAGGTGTGTTTTTTAGCCTTAAGGACAGTGACTGTGTGGCACACTGACTTTATGAACTATGTGATATGTTGGTATTGTCGTGGGGTAGCAGTTGTTTGGGTGTCTGCTTTGGAGGTCTCTGCTGCTTAGGCAGATTTTTATTTAGAGCCTCCGAGTATGTTTTTGTGTGGCAATGTGTATGGTTTGCTGTTGCTATAGGTCTAAGTGAGACTGGATTTGTGGTGTGTGTGGTTACCTTCACCTCCTATTAGACTGTGCCAGCCATGGGTCGAGAGAGCTCAGCCTCCTGTTTGTCTATATAGTTGCATCTCTCACATATATCTGAGTTTGTTGGGAGGAGGAGAGGGTTGTCTGTGTACATAAGGCAGTTGTAACATTGCCTCAATATTCCCATATTCACCAGCTGGACTGGAGAGTACACACGAAACTGACCTTTGGACATGTCAGGATATTATGATGAAATACTCTTTTGACTGATCAAAAAGGATCAGTAGGGTGTAAAGTGTGTAAAAGAGTATAACAGGGGTTTAGTACTTAGGTTTGTTGGTGTTTTGGAAAGATTATCTGCGAAGGAATCCAGACAGAACCATGACACTTCCTTCAGCTATGTCATAAATAGCAATGTACACTCATATATGTCCTGAGTCAGGGCCAACTGTACATGACTGACAATGCCAACATCCTGTAAGCATGCCCATACATACATACCCACCTTCCACTGACAAAAGGCCCTATCATCATACCAGGAGATATCACATGTAGAATGGGTAAAGAGATCCTTCCAAAGCTGAAAACATGGCATCAATTGGATTACACTGTTTCCCTATATGTGTCATAAGTGAATTGCAGAACAAACAGACCCTGCACCTGAACAGTCTGTTGAGCCTCACCCTCTCTACAGGATATAAAACTGTTGAAAGGGTTACAGCAACATATGGCACACCCCAGAAGTGCTGATGCACAACAGACCGTGGGAACTATAGTCCTATAAGCCTCTGAAGTCTGATCTCCAAGGCCATGGAGTCCATCATGATTGAAGTCATAGACAGAGCTATTAGAAGCCGGCAAACACACAACCCTACCAACTTTGGTTTGTTCATGGGCAGGTCATGGTTCCCAAACCTGCTAGACTGTTTGCAAGGCAGCCACCCAGGACATACATCACTGAAAGGAGCTACACATGCCCCACATAGACTTTGAAAAGCCCTTTTCCAACATCCCAGACACATGTCGTATTCACAAAATCAACAATCTGTGCATAAATATGCATTGTCATATGATGGATTGGCAATTGGTCCACAGATAGATCACACAAGCTAAGGATTATGGAGTCCTGTTCAAGCTGTTAACACCTGCTGTCCCCCATGGTTCAGTCCTGGGAGTGCATAAAACAAAGTGCACACATATTATCATGTCCAGTCTGATGATGTCAGCATCCTATAAATATAGCAGGAGAAAAAAACAACACTTCGTAAAGCATATAGCACATCATGTTAATGTGTATCTTTCTAGTATCATAACATAGTCAGGCAGGGTTTTGAATCCTGCAATTGCTGAGTGGGGGTTTGTGTGTAAATTCCTTTGAGAGGCGTGCTCTTTTTGGAGACTAGGAAAACACCTCATAAGAGATAAATTCCTCTTTGGCAAGTCTGATGATGTCAGTATCCCACAAATACAGCAGTGGAAACAAAGACTCCCACTAAAGTATATAGTGCGTTTTGTTAATGCGTATCTCTCTAGTATCATAACATAATTAGGTAGGGGTTTAAATCCTGCAATTGCTGAGTGTATGTGGGGTGGTGTGTATGTTTGTGTGTGATTTCCTTTGAGAGGCATGCCCTTTTTGGAGACTAGAAAAACACCTTATAAGAGATAAATTCCTCTTTTGCAAGTCTGATGATGTCAGCATTCCACAAATACAGCAGTGGAAATAAAAAATCCCAGTAAAGCATATAGCGCGTCGTGTTAATGCGTATCATTACATAGTTAGGTAGGGATTTGGATCCTGCAATTGTTGAGTGTGTGTGGGTGGGTGTATGTTTGTGTGTGATTTCCTTTGAGAGGAGTGCCTTTTTTGGAGACTAGGAAAACACCTTATAAGAGATAAATTCCTCTTTGGCATGGCTGATGATGTCACCATCCCACAAATACAGCAGTGGAAATGAAAACTCCCAATAAAGCATATAGCGCGTTGTGTTAATGTGTGTCTCTCTAATAACATAACATAGTTATAAGTAGGGGTTTGAATCCTGCAATTGCTGAGTGTGTGTGTGTATGTTTGTGTGTGATATCCTTTGAGAGGAGTGCCCTTTTTGGAGACTAGGAAAACACATTAAAAGAGGTAAATTCCTCTTTGGCAAGTCTGATGATGTCAGTATCCCACAAATACAGCAGTAGAAATAACAACTCAAAGTAAAGCATATAGCGTGTCATGTTAATGTGTGTTTCTTCAGTAACATAACATGGTTAAGTAGGGGTTTGATTGCTGAGTGTGTGTGTGTGACACTGTTGGTCAATGTGTTGCAGGTTTGGCTTTTACTACTGTATGGCATATCAGAAAAACAACAGTATGTGCATTGCACACTTTAGGTATCTGTGTGGCAAATACATATATATACATGTGACCTCAATTAGTTCATAGGTGTGAAGCCTGTCGGACGCTAGGATCCGCCACATAACACAAGCACTCAGGTCACTCCAAGGCAAGTACAAATATGACTCAGTCATTGTCCATGCTGGTGTGAATGACCTGAGACGTACCTCCCTGGACTACATGAAAAGAGACATAGAGGAGCTCTCTGAGCATGTAGCCCAGGCCGGTATGACCCTGACCTTGAGTAGCATCTTACCCTCACCAAGAATGATGCCACAATATGAACACAAGATGATCAATTTCAACAATTGGCTTAAGTATTGGTGTCATTCAAAGGGGATCCAATGCCTGTCAACCTGGGATTACATGCTCGACAAGCCATGATGCTTCGCTAGGGACGGCTTGCACCTGTCACCCCTGGGCTTTCGGATATTGGCAAAGGCTCTTGCTACCCCCATAGTGCCTTTTTTAGGCAAGGCTCAAAAGACAAACCTACCTCCATAGGTATCACAAGGGATAAGAAACTAAAAGTAATGCTACTCAACGCCAGAAGTCTAAACCTCAAGATGCATGCACTCAAAACTCTCCTTAGCATGGAGAACATCGATATCTGTACAGTAACAGAAACCTGGTTCAAGGCTCCCGAGAGCACCCCAGCACTACCAGGTTATACCTCATACCATGCTTTTCGGCCCCAAAACTTGGACCGAACCACAAAAGGAGGGGGAGTATCAATATTCGTCAAAGATACCGACACCTCCAGGTTGGTGGCACAGCATGAAGCATCAGAGACTATCCATGTGCAACTAACAGTGGGTAAAACTGCCTTCCAGTTTATAGCCTGCTACAGACCACCCTCCCAAACCCAGGAACCCCACTCAGCCTTCCTGAGAACACTGGAAAATATGAATGTCTCTCCAAACACCATTATATTGGGTGACTTCAACTACCCAAACATAGACTGGGAGCATTACTCTAGCTCCAACACCCTAGCCCAAAGGTTCCTAGAATTTATAAACTCAAATGCTATGGAACAACTTGTTACCACTCCCACAAGAGGGGAAAACATACTGGACCTGATCATCACCAACATGGGGACTCTATGCTCCAGACCAGAAGTGTATCCCTCACTGGTAAGATCAGACCATAAACTAATCTCACTGGATATTCATATCCCGAGTCCACCCCCCTGCCCTGAAAACCACAGTGAGAAACATCTCTAAAGCAAATTTCACACTCCTCAAAACCGAGGTGGAATCCTTCAAAGCCCCCGGGCCTGTGAAAAATGCGGCCCAGACCGCAGAATCCTTTATAAATGCATTCTATGAACACCTTCAGGAATGCATGGATCATGCAATCCCAAATAAAACCAAGACCCAATCCTCCAAAGGCAGACGTCCTGTCTGGTGGACCCCAGCCATAAACAAACTATACAATAGAAGGAGGAAGCTACTACATGGATAGAGCAAAATCTCAAAAAGGGAAGGCATCTCTGATCAGTATTAGCAAAAATCTACGGGCACTCATAAAATCGTCTAAGGCCAGCTTCGAGAGAAAAATTGCACAGGACACTAAGGATAATCACAAGGCTTTCTTTAGTTATGTTAGGAACCTAGGTGGGAATTCCCAGATATGCTCAGAATTAGTCCAAAATGACAAAAAATACACCAAACCCACAGACATTGCCAACATCCTAGCTGACAGGTTCAGTGCAAATGTCTCCCCCCTCCCCACCAAAAGGTCAAATATCTATCCCAGCAGAGGGCTGCCCCCCTGACATCTCAGATGCTCAGGTAAGAGCTGCCCTCTCCAAATCAAAAAACACAGCATCAATGGGACCAGACAGTGTCCTGGGCTGCGTCCTCCATGAACTCCAAGAAGAGCTAAACCCAAACATAAAACTACTGTTCAGTCTCAGCCTTACTACAGGATATGTACCCAAAGAGTGGCGTACAGCAACAGTGGTCCCTCTCCACAAAGGTGGTGCCTCAACAGATCCTGGAAACTATTGCCCCATAAGCCTGACTAGCTTTGTCTGCAAAGCTATGGAAAGGATCATCATGGACCTCATAAATAAAGATATTGGGGACCTACAGACACTGGATCCTACCCAGTTCGGCTTTGTTAAGGGTAGATCCTGCCTCTTAAACCTGGTTGATTTCTTTGAAACAGTCACCAAGGCCATTGACGAGGGGAAGGTGGTCCATACAGCCTACCTGGACCTCGTAAAAGCCTTTGATACAATACCCCACTCGGGCATTATAGATAAGCTTACCAGCTTAAATATAAACCCCTATGTCACTAGATGGGTTGCAAACTGGCTCAAGGACAGAACCCACATGGTTAGAATTGCTGGAGCCATGTCAGACTCCAAACCAGTTACAAGTGGCATCCCACAAGGCTCAGTCCTGGGACCTCTCTTGTTTGGTATATATTTCTCAGAGGTACAGGCCAACACGGCAGGGCTGTGGCTGACCAAGTTCGCAGATGACTGCAAACTGGGCACCATAATCGACTCTCCAGCCGACACAAGCATCCTCCAAAAGGGCCTCATAGAAACAGACAACTGATGCCAGAGCCATGGCCTCAAGCTAAACGCCAAAAAGTGTATAGTCATCCCCTTTGGCAAAAACAAAGTGCCCACAAATTACCACATAGGTGGTAATCCATTAAGTACAGAAGAAGTAATTAGTGACCTGGGGACCCAAGTTGACAGCAATCTCTCATTTGACAACCACGTGGCCAAAGTGGTTAGAAAAGCATTTTATATAGCCCACCTAATCATGAAGGGATTCACATCTAGATCAGGGGAGGTCATCTTGCCTCTTTACTCATCCCTCATCAGGCCCATAATTGAGTACAATGCCCCTTTTGGGATGTACCTTACCAGACAACTGCAGCAACTGAAAAGACCCCAAAAATATCTCACCAAGAGGATCAAAGGTCTCAAACAGATGCCATATGCTGCCCGGTTAAAGAAACTCCAGCTCTACTCAGTGGCATACCGCCTGCTCAGAGGCGATCTGTGCCTGACATATAAAACCATGTCCAACCCAGAATTAATGGACATGCTGCACCTCAGAAAATCCAAATCCCATCGAGCTACGCACTCGAGAGACTTGAACCTCAGCACTGAAATAAATAGGACATGCTGAAGGGACAGATTCATAATCCAGAGGCTCCCTTCACTCTGGAATAAAATCCCAGTCCAGGTTAGGCAGAGTCCCTCACTGACTCTCTTCAAGAGGAATCTTGATGAGTGGATGGGAGATCATAGGTTTACCCCGGGTATCAGTTCTGTGTCACTGTTAGACAGAGGCACAGTATACTAACCTCGAAAAAGGGCATAGCAAAATTAATTTAAAATGGGTGGTGAAAGCCAAACACACTCTAGCTAGGCTTATAAATGCCCTAGGGCAGATAGCCGAGTATGAACCTATGAACCTATAATACATCTGTTACCATTGACAGTTTGTGCTGCTGTTTCTCAGACCTTAGGTCACATATGTATGTTTGTGACAAGGCCAGCCACTGTAGTGATCTGTGGCCTAGGTCATCTGTGTCACACACACCCATGACAGTTTCTATAGAATAGTGTGAGTGAGGGTTCATGCCTGGGGTATATTTCAGACATGTTCAAACACAACAAAGTCGGTCATTAATGGGCATTCATTATAGGTGCACAACAACTTTGTGGATATGCATACAGACCCCTTATTGCTTATGTGATACACCGAGGGACTTCAGAATACCTTTGGAAATGTGAATACCAAAGGACAGATGACATAACATGTGGCTTTATGTACACATCGGTACACCTTCTACATGTTGTGAGCTACTACCTATGTGGTAATGTCAGTCGACTATGTTTAGTAAATGTGGATGACTATGCTATAGTTGGCTTATAGCTTTACAGCATGGGTTGGTCAACAGGTATCTGTCTGTATGATACCCTTGTGGAGGATAAGTGTCTCATCTAGAGAATGCATTGCAGGCCACTGTATGCATTACAGGATGTGGACGGACATATCCCTAGTGTGTTTGCTTGTACCTAAGAAGGCTACATGCCAAACAGGAGTGGTCCCAGTAATGGGTGGCGGTCAATACCACTGGTTACTGGTATAGTATAGTACCGGAAGGATTCAAATGCTACTGTGTATCCTACATCTGTGTGTCAGTTGTCAAGACATCATGTAACGATTGGTTAAAGTCAGGCTGTTGAGGTTGTGTATACTACCAGAATGCAAATCAATGACCGATATTAACAGTATCACCCACAGCATACTGTCAAACCATGTCATACACACATGTGTACCCAAGTTGAAACATATGTGTAGTAAAATGCATACTGGCCACCAATAGAAAATATGAAGTGTTAACACTGTGTAATATAGGGCATGTCACCCTTCCCATGTGTCCACTATGCACATACATGCAGACAGTGCACCTCCACCATGTTCACAAATGTACACCTGCAAATCTGTACTGCACACATCACACATGTACTGTCCACTCACCAACACATACTGCCAGAACTACACACATCAGCCAAGTGGCACATGGGCGGACAATACATTTTTGGAATTAACACTGGTGTAAACAATACTACATTGATAATCATAGCTTTAATGCATCATGCCTGCTCAGATATACCTACAAGGATATCATTACACTTTACTGTTGACAACATGCTAACATTGCTACACTGCTATTAAGTCACCCTGTGCATCAGCACCATGTTAGCCTGTTCCTGCATCAATGTTACAGATGACAGGAGGTGGCACAGTTTCATCATATGCACAGGGTGTGTTGTTGGTTAGACAAAGCCCAACAATGACCCATCCAATCGATGTGTGTGTGTGTGTGTGTGTGTGTGTGTGTGTGTGTGTGTGTGAGGGACAACAGTACAGCATGGGTCAATGTTGATGTAATGTGTGTGTGTGTATGTGTTAGCCCTAGGTGTTTGGTTTATGTGTGTGTGTGTATGCATGCACACAGTTCCACCATGTGGCTGCCAAATACGGGAGGTTGTGGGACAGCCACAGACTGTACCTGCCAGGCTGTACAGATCACTGTCTGTGGCCACGGACACAGTACCTGTGCCAGGCAATGGTGTCACAGACAGTATCGGGTACTAAGCCAGACGGGGTACTATCATAGCAGGCAGAGGAATGTCAACTGGACATATGTCCCTGCTGGGACTGGCCAGAGCCACGTGCACGTGGTCTTCTAGGATGGTCTATTGACAGCCCAGCCCCAACATTGCTGGGGCTGGTACTGCAACTACGGGAGCAGCTGTGACTTGTGTGTCATCTGCGACGACTGCCAGCTGATGATGTTGCTGGCATACATCCACGTCAAAGTCTCAGCCATCTTGCACTGTCCTGGCACATGGACATGACATTGTGGAAGAGAAGACATCTAGTGTCTCCCCCCAACGTTTATCATTGACCTCAGTTCAATTACGGATGGCACCGGCAAGGTCACGGATACTGTCATTGATAGCGGTGTTATGGGCCCTCTGCGCCCTTATTCCCTGCCTGGTGTACCGTTCCATACATGCCTGTTCCTGCATTACAGCCCGGAACATACAAGAGGTTGTAAGACCTGTGGGAGCATGTCTGCCAGGGGCATTATGACCAGCAGTGCTCCCACGAGAACCCCTGGACATCTGCCTATGTGGTACCATTCCAGGAGTCTGGGTATGGCTGCTGTGAGGGGATGCATGTGCCATAGATACCACACTATCCTAGCCAATGCCTACTGTATGCTGTCCCTCAGCTAAGGCCATCGGTGATGAGGGATGTATAGATGGGGTGGAAAGCTGTGTACTGTCGATTGGCAGACCAACAACAGACCCTGTCAAACCTGCCTGTGCCACAACACATGTATCATCATGTCCACTATTTGTGGCAGTGACTTCAGGTTCCCTGCTGCACTCATCCAACACAACCTCAGCACCTGTGAGAGGAAGACAGGAAACACACTTTACAATCTGTACATGATGTTAGCACACATGCATACATGAACACATGAACACATGCAGACATGAACACAAATACACTACTCTGTCAAGTTGACACACACACAAACACACACACACACACACACACACACACACACACACACACACACACACACACACACACACACCAACAGCAATACAGAACATACTCAATAGTGGTTGATGGTGGAGTACAGTATCACAAGCCAAAGAGTCCTATCACATGTGTCAGCATGCAGGATGTGTGTTGCTCAACAGCATGCAGTGTGAGTGTAGAGAGTCCTTGTTGATAACAGTTGACATGTCTTTGATGCATGTGTGTTGTTAAATGATTGGCCTCACCCTGGAACACAATGTGTACATGGACACAACATTGCTGTGCAAGTATGAAATGCTTTCCAATGTCCTGTGCACCATCACTCATAGGTATACATACCATGGCCAGATGCACACAACTGTCAGGTGTATAGAAATGAATGCTATGTGTAGTACTGTAGTTACTGTAACTGGATGTAGTGTAGTACCATGAACCATCATCAGGCAGCATCATGTGGTCACTCAAGGCCTCTAATGTATGCCACACTGGCAACTATCTTGCTGTACCTGACCTGCACCACTTTGGCTACATTAACTATTTCACAGGCAGTTGTTACATGGGTATGTAAGGTGTTCAATAGGGAGCATTGCCTAACATGAATGTGTTGTGTGTTGAAGAGTGTCGCACCGCCCCATGATAGGCCTCTATCCCTCAGGTATAGTATGTGTGCTGTGTTGATGACATTTGGGATACTGGAGTCTGACCTTACAGCAGGTGTATAAATACGCCATGTGTATCATATTAACACTTACTGGGTATGACAAAGTGGTGTATGTTGTGTGCATGTGTATTGGCTATGCCTATACAATGTCCACTACAGTGTACCACAATTGGTTGGGATGCTCTGTGTATTGCATGTGTTTGAGGCAGCTACTCATGTTACTGGGATGTGCATAGTCCCACAGAAAACATGCAGAGCATGCATTATGTGTAGGTGTTTTACATGTGTATATGGCCTACAACTCTCCTATGACATGCACATGTTATATGCTATATTAAATGTAGAACACTCACCAGCATGGGTCTGCTGTCTTGCTATCACACCAGAGGGACCTACAAGGATATGAGACAGTTTGTCAGTGTCAACAACTATGGCATTGCTGCTGGGAGTTTGCAATTTTACAGTAGTACAACAGGTGACAGTCACAGGCATACAGATTATGTACCAAATTATCAGTATTGCACGACACCAGGCTCCACATCTTCTAAATACACAGTACACATCTGACAAATGCATGTTCTAACAATCGAGCTAACAGTAGTCTACAGATATGCCATGTTACCTGCACGCTCAACTTGCTGGGTGACTCCAGCCTCCATGATGACACATGTCTGTTGTAGTGGTTGACCAGGAGCCACCACACTGAGGAGCAGCTCTTCCACTCTGTTAAGGGGTGGATGTGTTGTTGCACCACCACATGTGGCAAGCTGTTGTCTGTGGACATCGGAGGCATGCTGCCGGACATGTCTAATTAAATCACTGCAATGATGGCGTACTGCTCATAAGTCTGGTTATGCATGCCTACGTCATTCACCCGATAGACAACATCTTGCCACAGTGCAGTGTGCCCATGCTGGTCCTGACTGGTTCTGGAGAACAGCAGGTTGTGATGTTGTATTAAGGTGTCTAGGATTATTTCCTCCTCTTCAGGGGAATACGCAGGTTTGCGATTGTGAGACATGTCCCTGGAAGACAATAAAACAATAATTGTGAGCAAGGCATGTGGCACACTTAACATTCTAAAGTACAGACATCAATGAAATGCCATATATAGAAACCTATTGGCTGTCAGTAGATACACACTTTTAATACCACATATCACTGCTCAGCCCACAACTGCCTGACAGTGCCTGGCACATTCTATATATTAAACCATGTTCTGCACAGCATCAAAGTGAAACCAGTATGTAAGACTATACAACAGTACATGGCACACTGTATGTGACACAATGCACCACCTAGCCACAGGAGGTATATATCAAGCTAATGGATGGAGAATGATGTCATCCATTGCAATGAATGTAAAGTACAGTTACAGTATTACCAGTATACCACAGTAGTCATTGATGCCAAACTCCTGCCTAACATATATGCACAGTTGTTGATATAGGTGGCATACTGCTGTAGTAGACTATACATGTTGCTAGATACACACGTATACCCTGTAACACAGATATGATTGAGGGCATGGTACCGGCATAATTACACATACATCAGACATACATACAACACACAAATGTATGCCAACCCAGATGAGCTTTACCTGTGTACCATACAGTAGTGTGTGTCACTACTTACAAAACCTTATGCCTGTGGTATGTAATCTGTAAGGACTACAGGGAAGACACAAAACAGTGTTTCCAAGCAATGTGAACATACACCATACTGTACTATTTAGGCCTACAGCTTCAGGTAGTACTACAGTTCATATGGGTGTTGGATTCACCAGCAGTACCACTCACTAAGCATACATGTATTGCTTTAGCCTACAATGGGACACCACAGTCGACAACAAGGGACTACGTCACACCGTATGCCATGCTACTTTGTCTGCCTAGCAATAGCATACACATATTTTTCTGGGATCACAGCTAGGACACAAACTACCATGACAGAAACAATGTCACACTAAGCTATCACACCTTTACAGACCTTGCACACATTCACCAACACATTCACCATCACACTCAGTCAACCTCACATAGCAATTATTGCACTAAGTACATGTGTGTGTGCTTTGTGTCATGGGTAGGTAATACACTATTGGCCCTAGGGCCTACAGCAGCCTAGCCATATGCTACCCTGGCCTTTGACACACATGTAATTTAATTTCACTTGCCCCTGTCAACCAGTGCCACAGAGGTGATTCCCGGGGTGTATTTCTTATCTCCCAAACAATCATCAGGAGTATTTATGACAACTGCTAATGAGGAGCTTTGTTTGCTATTGATAGGTGGTTTGTTCCAGAGTATGGCATGTCTCTGAGTTAGGACTTTATCCCTCCAGCATGTGCTGTTTAGTGAGCTGACAAGGTGTAGGGCCCTAAAGCATGTATCTGGGAGGGATTGTAATATGTTTACGTGGAGGATGTCCACCAGCTATGGGTGTGACATAGCTCAGTATGTTAGGCAGAGGTCACCTCTGGGTAGGCGGTAAGCAACACAGTGTAGCTGTGGTTTTGTGAGTCGGTCTGCATAGGGCATCTGTTTGAGGCCGGTATTAATCTTTGTGAGGTATGTCTGTGGCCTTTCCAGTTGCTGTAGTTGGCATTGTACTCTCTAATGGGTTTTAAGTGTGATAAGTAGAGGGGGACACTGACCTATATTTCCCTAGATGACACACCGTTTGTGATGATATGTACCACGTAGACAGAGTACATGACCAGTGTGGCACTGTGATTTTCAAAGGGGAGGATACTGTCCATCTGTGTCCCATGTTCCCTTATCACACCTTTGGTGTTAGGTAGACTACCACCTATGTGGTAGTTAATGGGTACAGTGTTCTGGCAAGAAGGGATGGCACTGCAGTGCCAACACTGAGCTTCAGTCCATACCTTGGTCGCCAGGCACCTGTCGCAGTATGTATACCCCATGTCTCTCTCCCTCTATCTATATATATATCTGCATATATATATATAGATATATATATATATATATATATATATATATATATATATATATATATATATATATATATATATATGTCTATATATCTATATATATCTATATATATCTATATATATATCTGTATTATATCCATATTATATCTATATATATCGACATATCTATATATATATATATATATATATATATATATATATATATATATATATATATATATATATATATATATATATATATATATATATATATTATACACACACACACACACACACACACACACACACACACATACATATAAACATCCATTGCTGTACATATAGATGTACATATAGGCACATATACAGTCCACTATTCATGGTGGGAATAGCACTTATGTGACAGTTGTGAGATATACAGTTATGTAATAATATTGCACAGTATTGTGCAGACTGCATTGAAGGTGTCCTCAGCCCATGTAGCTTTAGCTGGCCTCACTGGTTACAACACTGCAAAAATGACAGAGCATACCCACAGCGTTTAACCACCACATGTCATATACCAGCACAGCATGCTATTGTCTTTTCCACACACTACAACCTACATAGACATATGCACATAACAACCTTCAACAACGTATATATGTACATCCTTCACAAACAGTTGCAGTATGTCCCCTGCCCTATGCACATGTACAGATACATAGAGATACATACTGCTGCCAAATATGGATGATTCACAGTATGTAGAGTACTCTTCATAAACATCTAATACATGCCAGCAAATACATATGTGTTACATACCTTTCTTTTGTATTACTGTGTTCCATTTGTTTTTAAAGGAAATGTTTTTTTTTTCCTTCTTCTGTTTCTTTTCTCTGTCTGTTACTCTTTATTTTTCTGTGTTTCTCTGTCTGTCTGTGTCTCTGTCTATATCTCTCTCTCTCTCTCACTCTCTCTCTCTTGCTGCAATGAGATTATTGCATGTGTAGAGAGCAAGTACAGCCTGCTTTTCTAGGTATCTGCACATGTGCTTGTGATGGCCTGTGCACCAATTGGTGCCCACCATTCACTAACTGCATGCAGCCTGCTGTGTGGTAATTGCACTACTCACTGTCATAGCAGCCCACTGCTATAAAATGCTAGGTTAGGTAAGCGTAGCCCTTTCAGCTTTCCAAAGTGGGGCCCATGCTTGTTTGCTGTGGACAAAGTTGTGTCAGTCAGAAGGTTGGTATACTTCTTATCTCTGAAGTTAGTGTTGTAGCCAGTGATTTGCATGTTGTACTCAAACCTGAATGTTGCTGCTTCTAGTACACAATTGTCAGTGTAGACTTTTACTCACCCCTCCACATGCTTACACAAGATACATGGGAGTATGTACTTTATTTTATTAGACAATTAACTGCCATACAAAAGTAGTTATTGCAATGTGTTCCTCTGGCACATGAACTGTTTGTGAACTACTATACTGTAAATATTAATTACCTCACTTCTGAACAGTTTGTTGTTTATTTGTGTTGACATTAGCATGGGCTGCTCAAGACAACTGGACACATTTCAGTACTGAGTATGCCTAACTACATCCTTGGTAGAGCCTGAATACACAGGTATATTGTTCTTTTGGGTAGGGGTGCGGAAGTACAGAGAGCATTATATATTATTGTGTGATGTTTATCTTGCTGAACATACAGGGTTTCTGTGTACCTGTTAGTCTAACAAGGCAAGTAGTCTGTCTGTGTAGCTCTCACTTGTGGACATATCCAGATGGTAGCCAGAGGTTGGCCTATTATTCTTTGTCTGTGCACCACACCAGTCTTTTCAGCACTGGAACAGTGGCATTGTCACAGTTGGTTGCTAACAACACATGGCTACATCCTTTGATATTTCTGTGTTGTACTCCTACATAAGGGTATGCTTGTGGGACTCGTTCCAAAGCTATTTGCAGAGTGTGTAACAGCAGACAAGCTGAAATGCCTGTGTGTTTCTGCCTCTGCCAGGCCTCTGATACACTCAGGTATATATTTGAACAGCCTCAGGGAAAGGTACATATAAGTGGGGTACACCTGTAATATATTACAGGCATTAAGTTGAGACTGTGAGAGAATCAGAAAATATGTATTAATACACCTGTTCTGATGTGCATGCAGTGCTTACTATTACTTATTGACATTATTCATTAAGTGTAAATCCCCACTCTTCAGTCTACCATCAGTAATTTTCAGAGGGATTCTGAGGGACAAAGCTAACATTTGTTTAGGAACAGGGGCATCCCTGAAAAGCAGTCACAGTTGCGAAGTATGGTCTCTGCCCTATTCAAATATGTCAGTGTTTATCCTGCTCTGATACTGTGTGGGGTTTGTAAAGTGCTACTGTAACATTATTTCTTGCTAGAATGGCTGGTTCTCTTTTCACAGTCATGTCATGCAGTTCCACAACAACTGCTGGTAAAGATCCACAGAACAAGATTTGTGTTATGACATTCCTATTTTCCCTTTACATTCACTCATTGCAATGAATGATATATTTATTACAGCAGCAACTTGTTGTAAATCTGCGGTAGCCTAGTGGTACTTCATGCAGTGTAGTGTGTCCAAGGTCCAGGGTTTGAGACTGACAGTGGTGTTTTATTTTGCTGCTCAGCAGAACAAGGGGCCTGCCATGCAGAGTGACTAAGGCACTTTTAAGTGTAATCGGGTTTGCGTGGGTTTGCACGATGCTTAGCAATACATAGCTAAGCGCACACATGCATACACTAGCTCAAACCCGATAACTACTGCTTAAAAGTGCTTACTCCTGCTAACCCCTGAGCAAATTTCTTTGAAAGAAAAGAAAATGGGGAGATTGGAAAGTGGTGAAAAAGGGGGCACAAAGAGGGGAAGACAATAGGGAAACAAGCTCGGGATGTACAGGACGGGTGTAGGGAAGGTCCATAGCTGCCCATTTCTTTACCAGCAACAGCTGTGCATATGCAATAAATTTGGAGTGAAATTTGAAACCTTCCACCCCTGGGAGAGGGGTGAGGACAACAAAGTATGTTGTACTGCCAATTATAATAATCAGTTTACATGTCCAGCGGACATGTGTGTGAAATGGGCAGCTATGTATGGGGCGTAATTTTTTTGTGGGTACAGATTGCCCTTTCTTTTTTTTTTTTCAGGTGAGAGTGGAAAGTGAGGTAGAGGAAGTAGGTATATTTGGGGAGGTAGGTTGGAGAGATAAACAGACAAGACAAACAAGATGCATACAGGGGTGGAGTATGACACTTGGGGAGGGTGAACCCAATTGACGGGGACGGATGTTTGGAAATCTCAAACCCATGAGCCCACAGATGGTAACAGTGGAACTGAGATCCCCACCCAAGGGCAGTCACCACTGCACCTTCACAGCCCGGAGGGTGGCTGTACTGGGTGCTGCATAGTACAGGCAGGGTCACCCGTGAGATGCGCCACTCTCACCTCGAGCTGGCATAGGGGATCAGCGACTGAACGCTGGACCTCCCTACGCACCACAGCCTGGACCCTTCAGAGGGTGACAGGTGGCCCTTCTCTGCCCACGCTTACATGGGGGGAATGAGCCCCATCCCCTGCAGCGCTTCCACCCGAAGGTGGCACAAGACCAATGGTGGAGGGGAGCCCGGGCTGGGCACCGGACCTGCTGGTGCCAGGTGCAATTGCCAGCTGAGGAGGGACAGGTGGGTCCGCTGGGACCAGCCTTCCGATACATTCTGTGATTAGATGTGTTTAATTACAACATAAACAACAGCATTCCACATTAGTTATAACAGCATGCAGTAATATTCCCATTAACGCAACAAACCAAGGTTCCAACAGTTGAACAGGAAGCATAACACATGCATATATTGAATGACAGTGGACATTCCAACAGCATACAGGGATGATTGGTGGCAACAGGCCACCAAGATTGTGGTGTTTGAACAGGGCACATGCATCAAAGTGAATGCAGATATTTATAGAACAATAGGACATATGTCCCAACAAATGTTTTGAGATTACACATACCCATTGAGGTGTGGAATTGCATTGTTTATGCACATACAGTAGGGTGTAAAAAGAAACCTCAATTACCATCTTATAAGTACTTTTAGTCTACACTACATTCCTGTTGACTGCAGGTGTATATCCCCTACATGTATTATTACACTAGGCAACGTGCATTAGGTTGTGTAATGGGTTTGGCTAGTTCATTATATACCTGACCTACATCTGACATACTAACTGTCCAAGATGCAGATGTTACTGCTACATAGTTATTGATTTTATTTATATTTCTATATCTACATCTGGATGTGTTCACATGACATTTTCAGTTAAATTTGTGCAGAACCCTACATTTCGTGTAGCACACTCACATTTCTGGGGAACACATTAACAAGCTACTCGTGTGCCAGATTTACTTATGCATGCCAGCCATTAACTGACTGTTGAGGACTGTATATATGCTTCACAGCTACTGGCACTTCCATCAACCACTATAGATGGGACTGCCCAACTGTGGGTTGACAGCACTTATTAAAACAGTACTATTTGTATAATGCAAGGGTACAACAACATTTCAAAGTAAGTGACACAGACACACTCCAAGTATTATACCTTTATTAATTACATTACACACTTTTCCACAGGCTCTCTCCTTTATTTGATTTACAGTACATACGAAAGACATATTCAAGACATGTTATACCGCGCTCACTTATTTTATATGACAGTACATGCGGAGATATTATTCCAAACATATTTTACCTTTCTTAATAGGTTACTACACTCTTTTTCTGGCTCTCTGACTTATTTTATATAACAGTACATGCAGAGGAATTATTCAGGGCATTTTATGGCTGTATTATTGTGCTACAACACTTTCTTTCAGGCTCTCTCGTCTATTTTATATAACAATACATGCAGAATAATTACTAACCTGCCTGGTGGTGCAGCCTTAGCAGCCTATCTCCATAGGCTTGCTGATTTGCAGCACGGACACCTGCAGCTGTGAAGTAAATGAAGGGATATTGAGACATACCTATCCATTATATAGACTAAATTATCATGTCTTACATACTGCATTCCATGGCTACCTACTCAGTAGTGGGGCATCTTGCATCCCACGGGCCTCCTGTATCCATTGGTTCACTAGGTCCTGCTTCCATATCTTCAGGTATGCATGGTGATGACAGACCTGCTCACCAGTCTGACGAATGCCTGTGGCACTGGTGAGATCATGAGCTAACCGGTTCCAAGCCTCTGCTTTGTACTCTGTCCCTTGAAACTGGCCCTACAGGAGTCTTGACTCATGATGGTGGACAAGGGGCCAAACCATGTATTTTGACTCCTTGATGCCCCAGCGTTGCGCTCATAAGCAAGTACCCTCTCCAGCACCAGCCATTCTAACTGCAGATGGGAGCTACAATCAGTTATGGGGAGTATTCCCACCTATGGGGCTTAAATATGCCGCATTTCCCGCAATTTTTTGTGATTGGCCATTTTTGAAAATTCTCGGCTGACTGCAGACCTGCTTAGCAATGGTTACTCTACCATTTATAAGCATATGTATGTTAACAGTGGCTGCTTGTCCTGAGCTGTCATGGCTTAGTGGTTCAATATTTTGATTATGGTGCACAGTGTCCTGGGTTCGAACCTTGTCATTGCTTTTTATTTTACTACTGTCCAGACAGGCTAGGGGGTTTGGCTGTGTTTAGGCAACTTTGCTCTATGTTGCCCTACGGTGCACTGGTTGGTGGATTCGCAACTCCACGCAAACTGATTGCACTGGGTAAAGCGCAATTTAGCTACGGGCAACTATATTGCACTGGGTAAAGCACTGCTTAACTACGGGCAACTATATTGCGCTGGGTAAATCGTTGCTTAACTGCGGGCAACTATATTGCGCTGGGTAAAGTGCTGCTTAACTACGGGCAATTATATGGCAGGATCCTTTACAAATATATATTTTGTTCTGATACATAGGCCATTTCAATGCTTTTTAGTAACATTTTAATCATATATGTCAGGAATTATTTCATATACTAATTTAAAACATAAAACAGAAAGGGAAGTGGTGGGACTCGAATCGTGAATGCTTCCTCTTTGTGCGAAGGCTCTACCACTACGCTATTGCTATTTGGCTTCACTTTCATAAACATTCCTTGTTATGCTCTTCAATGTCGAGATTGCTAACTACAGCTAAGCAATGGGCACACCCACGCACACACACGCAAATATGGGCAGCTATATCGGGAATTAGAAAAAAAAAATTAAAGTTTTACTTTTTATAACTGTACTGGGGGTTTACAATGTCATGGAGTGTAGTGTTGGGTACGTGGTCATTTGAGCAGACTCGCTCATGTGTGTTGACATTTCACAATTCAGACACTTGCAGGGGCGTGGACCTTTGGACTGCTCGGCAGTCAGACATGCCCCCTGCCTTCCTGCACAGTCCGTGTTAGACTTGGAGTGGAGTCAGCATGCCCTCATGAATATGCATGGCACGCTGACATCATACCGTTCAACTGCAGTCTCTGAGTAAGAATTATTTAGTCTTACACGGAGGATTCATGAATCCGGTGACAGTCTTTGTGTCTTCTCACACACACGCACACATATACATATATATATATATATATATATATATATATATATATATATATATATATATATATTTATATATATATATACACACACACATGCATACACATATGGATCATTACGTTTCATCAAAATGTTAAACTATAATTGAACCTATAATGCTCTAACATGCTGTGGGAAAGATAAAATTTCCCCAAATTTCTGTACTCTTATCTTATAAAAGCTGAAAAGTTTGATCAGCTGATTTTTCGATCAGCTGCACCAGCTTTCTCAGTCTTCAGTGTAACAAAATATTGATAAAATCAATATAATCCATATATCTATACTAAGTATGTATATGTGTATATATATATATATATATATATATATATATATATATATATATTTATATTTATATACAGAACACACACACAGTATATATGTATATATATATATATATATATATATATATATATATATACATATATATATACATATACACAGACACACACACAGTGTATATATATATATATATATATATATATATATATATATATATATAATATATATATATATGTATATATATATATATATAAATATATATATATATATATATATATATATATATATATATATATATATATATAAAGCAGCAATTCAAGCTACCCCTTGGGTGCAGACTTTTAAAGTCTACCTGCAGAGCAATTGTGTGCAGAACTAAGCCAGCTGCTGAGTGCTGCTACACATTAAGAAAATGCAGACTAAATGAAAATGCAGATTATGCATTACAAGAACCACTAGATCAGAGGATTTCAATTCTGTTTCTGACATAAATAAGACATGTTAGTGAGATAGACATGTGCCTCAGGGGATCCCCATGCTCGGGACCGGGTTCCCCATTCATATGAAGAAGTGCCTATCCCTAATCCTATTTAAGTGTAATATTGCCAATGGATGGGAAATTTAAAATTCAGCCCAACTCTTGCCTCCATGTCACTGATAGAGGCAGATGATAATGCTCAAAGCACTCCCCCAATAATCTCTGTAAACTTCCTAACATACACCCTTCCTAATAAATGCCCATGATACATAGGGGCACAATTGGGTTGTATTGCACGGCTAGTCTTATAATGGCCCTGGTGGTCGTTAGCCTAGTATATATTTATGAACTTCTGAACCTATAAGCGAGATACACCTAAAAATAAAACACACTTTATAGTACTGCCCAGTTGGACTCATTTCCTTGCATCTGATCAAAGTATTAATAGTTTAGGCTTAACACATAGCATGTTAACACCGCTTAAGCTTCAGATTTAAAAACTGCTCAGTGGATTATGCTACATTGTCTATCAGCTACTCTTTTTCTATAATACTTTGGGTATATGAGGTCAAAAAGCAACCCCTCTGCTAAACGTTTCAATAATTCACTTTTGTAGCAATAAGAACATTCTCTATAAGAAAACTTCTCCGATGCTGAATATTTTAATAATTTATTCTAGAGTAGGGACCGTCTTGTCTAAACCAGTGTGATCCAAGAAAGAAATCATAAAAAAAATCATATTGTGCTATGAGTTACTAAATAAGGTAAAATGGATATCTGTGCACACAAGCTCAATCACATGAACGATTCTCAAATTCTGTCACATGCGTGAATGCATGAGTGGTAGCTAACTAAATGAACTCCTAAGCATTTTGACTTGGTTTTATAGCTAGTACACTTTAACCCCAAAAATAAATCCTCCTAATAAAACTTTTGAGTCAAAAGAAATATTTAAGTTGAAATATACTCAGAAAATATCCATGCATAATAATTTTTACATGCATCATCTTGGCAATGTCCTTTAAAAAAAACTGTGGTGGATGTTGAAAGCCACGTGTGTGTGTGTCATGGACATAATGCAAACTGTCCCACTGGAGGGAAGGTGGAATATCAGGTAAATGTGGCAGAAGTGGATGTAGGGATCCATCCCTGTTCAGGCTAACAGATTTATATCTGTAAGTAGGAAATTAATGCCAGACAGTTTTTGGCTGCATTAAAATTAGCTTCAAGTCATTTATATAGGCATTTCTTGTCTCAGTGTGTATATGGTATACTGTTCATCCCCTGCACAGCAAACTATTCATGATGAACATATTAAAACCAAGTGGCATTTTGTATTCCAGGAATCCCTACCCACACTGCAACTATGCAGTGATATTTATCCCAGCCCAGGTTCAACAACTACATCCCGTACATAATGGCGCACACAACTATTGATAATTTATTGCCTTATTTCTACAACTAAAGTAAAACAAGATTTTGATTGTACTGCATGTCCTGGAGATTTTATTTCTGGGCTTCCACTGAAAAGGGGCCTTTGTGCCTAGCCAGGCTTTCTTGGTCAACAAATGTAAAATTAAATAAAGAAATACAAACCTTATAAACTTTTACAGATTCATCAAACTAATAAAGTTACTTAACAAAAACACTGACAGACAGTTCAAATTGAACTAAGTCTCATAACATAACATCCTCTAGATGTTACCTGATACTGTCAGTGACCACCTCCCAACCTATTTAACAAGAAAACAACCTGGTTGAATCAAAGAAGTCAAGGGGACATTTATCTTGGCATTCACGAATGCAACTGTATGTTTTTATAAAAATGCGCCTAGATGAAGCAATTACTTATTTCAACTACACCTTCCTAAAAATACTAAATTAATTTAATTTAATTTAGTGCGATATTTATTTATTTTATCCCTATCAAGTGCAGTATTAGACAGACAACTTGGCAATATGCAATCTGCAATGTGTCTTTTATTTAAATGGGGCAGTGATTATAACTTAGGGAAGGGTATACTTATTCTGTATTCAAGTGTTGGAATTTTTTCTGCTCTTTTTATACTTGTAATAGGACTGCATATGTTAGTTATGTTCATTCTTTACTTGTATGTGTTGTTTTACTTTCTGTTTGTAATCTCAAGAAGGAGCTGATGCACAGAATTTCATTTCGGCTACACGTGTGTGGTCCTAAGTTTACTTTGAATCTTTTGAATTTTTTGAATCAGCACCAGTTAGGACAAAAAGGGTAAAATGCAATGTAGCACATTAACTAACAAAAGAGACAAAACAGGTCATGGTGCACAGAGACAAAGAACAGAAGAAATAATAAAAAAATGAAAACAGGACACCTACTAACATTTTAGACTTTTCAGAGACCTCACTAAGTTCCATGTTAAATCATATTACAACAGCGTCCAGTATAAGCAGTAAAAGACTACCAGGCTCTTTTGGTCATACCTAAAGAAAATAATGCACCTTGAACATACCACCACATCTGCACTACTAAATCTAATAACAGTGATGATCTTTACTCAATTCAATGCATATTTTATTCTAGACAGTCATTTCCCTGATCAGTGGCCACCCTACCTCCCACTAGCTACTCCCTGTTCTTGAAAATGACACACAGCCATTTAGCTTTTATCCTGTCTCAACATTACCTATTAAAAAAATACTCAGTAAACAAAAAACAACAATCCAAGTTGCTGATATCCTTCTTATTGAAAATCTTCAAATTGCTGTAGGCACAATAGCCTTCCCTCTTTATGTTCTGATCAAATGGTAAATAAATGAAAAGTACAACAATGTATCTGGAAGAAATCATTCGTAATACCTCTTCACAAAGTAGGCATATCAATTGAACAAACAAACAAGTTATAGACCAACTAAAAGTCTTATCACCCTCTCAAAATATTCCTGAAATGTATCCAAATACAGCATATGCAACATATAACTAAGTCAAACCTCCAAGACCCAGTATGGGGATTAGACCCCACCATATCACTCTTCTTAAATTCAGCAATCTAGTCAACCAAAACAGAAATGATGGCTACATAGTATCATCTTTTGTCTTTGATCTAGCCAAAGCATTTTATACTGTATGCTACGAAAAGCTCATTTCTGAGTTTGTGAACCTAGGTCTCACTTCTTCCCTCTCTTGGTTTCACACCTATCTGTCTAATTACAAGCAGGTGGTTAAATGCCAGCAAAATCTCTCACCATTTTTACCAGTCTCTGTTGGTGTTCTACAATAGTCAATACTTGCCAAACTATTATTTAACATTTTTATACAGCTACTAATCTTTCCACTTTTGTGCAATATGCTGATTGCTTAATCCTTATTTGCTCTGCCCCATCCATAACAAAATTACAGGAGATCACCAAATATTCCTTCAGTACCATTGAATTCTGGCTTGTAAACTCCTAACTTATTTCTCATTCCCACACAAGCTTATTACCTACAGTTAGCTAATCACAGCACACAACCTCCTGTGTTCTGATAAATACCTAGAATTACAGACCACTCTACTCTACTATTATCCTACTAAAGACCTTCACACTGGCAGCAAACTCCTACTAGGTATCCGTAAATCATTCAACACTTCTGGGGGCTCTGTCTACTCCCAAAATGTGTTAAGATTCTGGAACAAAATCTGTACATACTTAAAACATACAGATAAGATTTAAAACCTTACTTAAAGAGCACCAAAACAAAACTTGTTTCTCTCTTCCTGTTCACTTGGCTAAGTCTTCGCCCCAGATCTCTAACAAGTCTAGCACCTGTCTACTTTCTAATCCACTACCATAACTTACCTAATAAAAATCTCACTTCCCTCCTACTTCAGTCAATAACCATCCACTAGATAACTGTTTCCTATCATTTCAACAACCTACTTTTTCTTTATTTCTTATTGTTAAATAAAATTACTTCGGTCTATATCTGCAGTTACTACCATAAAAAAAAAAACAGTTCTATTTCTTTACTTTCATATGTTGAATAGGTAAATGCACTGTTTCTGTTTTTATTTCATTCTCTAGGTATACTTATCCAGTCCACGTAAATGTCCATTACTATACGCAGTACAAGCATTCCCTTTATTTTCATTCAATGACTTATACTGCATGTGTAAAATTGTTTTTACTTTCATATAATGTATGTAATTTAACTGTGGAGAGCTTCTTCTCAGGCCTTTACTGAAAATGAATTTTTGTCTCGTCAGACTTTCCTGGTCAACAAAAACAAATGAACAAACAATCAAATTATAGTAATACTGTTCTGAATTTGTAATTTCCTGTTCTACACCAGCTAATATTTTCACTGTTATGCTAAACCAGGCACTGAACTGTCTCTAGGCTTCCAGTTGATTTAATCCTTTCTACTCTTGTCTCTGTTTATGTAGCCTAAGAAACTCACAACCACAGCAAACTCATTTTGACTGGCACATTGATATTTAGCCTTTCTGGCATGTGGACCCCTTCTGTTTCTATCTTTAGCTGACATTCAGTAATAGCCTATTACATCTCTTAACTTCAATACAGTCATATCTGTAGGCTCAAGGCTCAGGGTCTGGCCCAAGAGCTTAGAGTTTAATTTGTTACCTCATCCATCATGGTTATCCCACCTGGACCAATATCCCATCCTGAAGTAATCTGTCTTAATTGCTGTGCCTCATCATTCTGTCATGTCTCTGTAACGCATGGATTACTACTGCATCATCATCATCATCATCATCAACTTGTCCCTGCTGAAAATAAGAAGAATTAAAGTTTAATCCTTTATATCTACATTTTCTCAAAGTCATATCTCACAGTACTGCTCTCTGCTCCATTCCGCATTGTTAATTTTATCCAATAAATGAGACAGTCTTTCTCCACTACAGTCCTAGTACAACTATTATTTATAGAAATACACTTCTGTATGGTACATATGATTACTATGAAATATTACATTATACAATTCAATTGACCCATCTTAGAAGATGGATAAACCATTTGTATAATACATTTTAACTTTAGAAATGTACTCAACAAAATATATGTAGATTCCTGACTCTACAAATGCAAGCATCATGCTTTTGGCATAGCTTAGATCTAACTATAACAATATATCATTTCAGATGAATTCCTGCTTACAGGTTAGTCTTTATTCAGGATTCACCAGACACATAATGCACAGGAAGAAAACCTATTCTCATACAGCACAGAGTTTCCTTTGTACTACACTACAGTTCATATCACTAGCGTACTGAAACATTATGCTAATATCCAATACTAATATCCCTCTCTCCTGTCTCTTCAAAACTTTTTATTGTCATTCAGACCTATAACCTAAAAAGCCAAGCCAGAGCTGGTTCCTCCACACAACCCCCTGATTTCAGATTGCACTCTACTAGCCATTGTTTCTCTATACTGTCACCTACATAGATATACATATGAAGACAGAACAAGCTAATAATATGCACAGTTACGGAAGTGCAATAGAAAAGGGAGAATGAAGTTAAAGTAAGAGGAATACAAATGGTGGAGATATGGCAGCAGAGGCTAGGTTGGGAAGGTAAGAGAGACCAGTAAGATGAGAGGGTACTAAATTATGCATACTGGGTTTATAGCACTAATGGAGAGGTAAGCTGAATCACAACTTATGAGTGAACTAATCAGGTAGATTAGATATCTAGGAGGTAAAGGTAATGTGCCATTGGAGATATCAGTTTAGGTGACATTCCTGTTAGATGGATATTTGGATTCACACTGCTTTACTAAGTATTGATTGAGCTGTGGCCATAACAAGGAGTACTTTCTGTGCACCACAGGGACATGTGTAACCACAAGGACATGACTAACAGTTTTGGCCAAAGCATTTGGCATGCCCAATGAATCATCACTTTGCTTATTTATTTATTTAAATGTGTTTACTGGCATAGAACACTGACATACATTAATAATTTACAGGCTCGGCTTGGGTTACATTACAATGTAACAAAAAGTGTACAGTATTATAAATAACAGTGGTTTACATTTATGAATAAGTATAGAAAATCTGACATTGTTATTTATGAATGGGATTACAAGGGGACTTCCCCCTGCACAGATATATGTTTAACTTTTTGTTTTTTATTTTTTAATTGGTTGGTGATCAACCAGTTGTGTTTGATCACTTGTTCAATATTGTGCATTTTCAATGTTTGGACATCCGTCCATAGACAGATAGATATTACATTTGTTAACAAAGAATGTCAAGCTAGGAAATTACATGACACAGTGTAACCATAGAGAGTGAGTATCAAAATAATTGTAAATAAACACAGTGTGCCTCCTATTATGTAGCTAAATAACAGATTAAATAAAACAGTCAGCATTCATGTCAGTTCATTTGTAGTGCAGATAAATCTATGTACTATTTAGACTATTCAATCAAGTGAGTTAATTAATAATTAAACATACATTTCAAAAGGAGAGCAACTTCACAAACATTTTTCAGTAAATTGCTGAGGAAGAAAACAAAGGGAATTATTATTTGGATTGCTCATAGATACAGAAGGGTAAAATTATGAAAGGTCCAGAAATATACTTTTGCTCTTTTAACTCTTAGGGTACATTGCAATATTAGTTTCAATCTGTCTGTAAATGATATTACAGGGAACTATAAAGCAGCCAACTTTAAAGCAATGCAGGAGCACTTTGTAACATGAAATAAATAGTAAAAGATGGATTAATAATGAGGAGCTTCAGTATTGTATACATTTTCATTCACTGTTATAAATGTACATTGTTAGTAGATTAGTGGTACAAATCACATAATAATGCACCATTAATAGAACATGAACCTTGGTTAACAGGATCCACCAAAGAACTAATGCCTCAGGAATAAAGTATGGAAAACCTAGCTTAAATCTAAAAATCCATCAGACCTCATTTACTATAAACAGCTCCAAAATCAAGCTAACAAGCTCATTTCTAAAGACAGACAGCAGTACTTCTATAATCAGCAATCAAATAGGAAAAATAACCCCCAAATGTTCTGGTCATTCATAAATAATCTCCTAAACCCTGGGACCAAACCTAATCCCTGCCCACACCCTGACATGCCTCCAAAACAAATAGCCAGTATTTTCAACACCTACTTTATAGACACCATTGCCAACTTTAATGGCTCCTTCTCCTCACCTCTCCCTAATATTTCTATTACTACAACTGCATCATCCCATTCCCCCTTACAGTACTCCACTACTCCCATTAATACCTCACAAATCTTGGTTCACACCTCTCCAAGCACTAATACTCTATCTTCAATTTCCTTACAGCAGTCTCCACACCCTCAGTTTAACTCCTCTCCCATCCCCACCTCCTTCATTAAAAATCTTCTGTCAAAATTAAAATCAGGTTCAAACTCAGCAAATAAAATCCTTGGCAAATTCCTAAAAATCGCTGCCAGTGCTGTGGCCTACCCCATTAGTGTTCTGATCAATAGATCAATTCTTGAATATTATGTTCCTTGTCTCTGGAAAACAGCAATCATCCCTCTTCATAAAGGTGGCCCCTCAACTGACGTCTCCAACTTTAGTTGTATCACTATACTCTCCCCTATCTCTTAAATCCTTGAAAAATGTGTGCAAAAACAACTCAAAGACTCTCTCCTCACAAACAAGATCCATTCTTCAACACAACATGGCTTCTGACCAGGTCACAGCACATCCACTGCATTGATTTCATTCAAAGATATAGTCAACAAAGCTAGAGACCCAGGGCACATTGTATCTGCACGTTTCTTAGATCTGTCAAATGCATTTGACACCAGCTCTCATCCTATCCTCTTATCTCAGCTATCAAACATAGAAGTATCTCCCCAGGCAGTCAACTGTTTTCAAAGCTATCTCTCCAAAAGAGAGCATGCTGTCAAGTGGCACAGTTCCATTTTCTCCTATCTTCTCAATCCCACAGGCAAACCCCAAAGTTCCATCTTAGGCCCTGTGATCTTTAATATTTTCATTAATAATCTCCACTTGGCTGTCCCACAGGGCTCCCTTGTCTAACACAACTCAACCATAGTCTACTCTGCACCAATGCAACAATTTTTTGTGTCTTTTGGCTTTTCCTGGTTAGGGGTCGCCACAGCAAACTCCAGTCTGCTAATGATTGGCAGTTAATTTTTATGGACCGGCTTGCCAGGTCTGACTCACAACCTTCAATGAAGGTATGCCCATTCACACATGTCTCCACACAGAAGACGCTCTAGCTGAGAATCGAACCAGACAACGTCTTACTGTGAGGTGACAATGCTACCGCAGCACCACCACCGTGGGCACCAGTGCAACAATACTTTATCAAAATACCCAGGCAGCTTTTTCCTCTGTGGAGACATGGCTTCACACTAACCATCTTTCTCTTACCCCCCCCCCCAAAAAAAACCTAAACTTATGATTTTCACACCCAAGAGACAATTCCATGTAAATGAACCCAACCTCAACATTTATCACTCAATGCTACAAAAATTGAGTTAGTGGCCCACACCAAATTGCTAGGATTAATAATAGATGAAAACCTCAAATTTAATTTGCATATTCAAAATAGTATAGCTAAGACCCATAAGAAGCTAAGGTTGCTCTATAGGCATACTAAGTTCCTCTCCCTCCCATCTATACTAACTTTAGCCCAAGCATACCTCTTGCCTTCTCTAACCTACAGCACACCACTGTTCACCAATCTGCAATTAGAAATATGCTATAACAAGATCACTAAATTTGCTATGAACACTCTCCACTCAACTCACCAATGTATTGCCCTAAAAAAAGTTACAATGGCCTGAACTTCCCCATTACCTTTTATTCCTCCAGCTCACAATTACTCACAAACTTACTTATAAACCACAACTTTGCCCTGCACTAAACTCACTACTCACTTTCTATAACCTGACTAGGCTGCTACGATCTGAACAACAGCAGCTTCTTCAAGTCCTTAAACCCAGATTACCTGCAGGACACCTGCTATACTCATGGACCATGGCCAAAAAATGGAATTCCCTGCCTACAGTCATCCACCTTCAACATAATCCTAGCAACTTTAAAACTGCTCTTCAAAACCACTTCCTCTCCAATTGGATTTGTAACTGCTCTATTTCCTCTTCCGCCATTACTTAATTTGTCCACTGAACGTGGTCAGTCCTTCTCTAGTCCCTGCTAATATTTCTTATCTCCTGCACTAATATATCCTATCTGCTGCCAAATTCCTTCTTAAATATATCTCTATTTTTCAACCCTCCCACCTCTCTAGACAACTGCTACCTTTTACTTGCCTTGCCCTCTCTATCTTGCATTCTACCTCTATGTATATTCAGTAGAATAACTCATCAGTAACATTCATCCTGTTTACACTTTATAGTCCATGTATTCCTTGCATTTGTCTAATGCCTTATGGATGTTGCTCAAACCAATACTCTATTGTTGTAAATATTGTAACTATTCACTTGTAATCATGATGTTTACGTATCTGATTATTTTTTGTATCATTTTCAAGCAACTTTATTTTGTGTAAATCTTGTAAACTGTCTTTAAAAATCTATTATGTTTGCGTTTGTATAACTCGGACTTTTTCTTCCAGGGCCCCCACCAAAAATGGGCTTTTCCTGGCCCAGTGGACTTTCCCAGTAATCAAATGCCAATAAATGAATAATGTAATATAATTCAAAGTAGATCTACACAGCAGGAAAACAAGTGCTATTAAAGCCAAAGTGATTGTTTAAAACTGTAACTTTGTGAAATGCTATAAAGTGCAAAAGGTTCAACCAGATCCTTAACATTTAATTGCTCATATTTTCAAAGCAAGTTTAATGTTGATATAATCATTCAATTCAGGTGGGTAATTAATGACCCCAAATGTAATTACCACTTCACTTTCTTTTTGTTGAACTGATTTTCTAAATCATCCCCTCATGCATCTAAACTTTGTGATATAAGGGGAAAAAATTAGAAACCATTATACTTGATATAATACCTTTACAGTACATTGCATGTATTCTGACTACGTACAGTATATATATATATATATATATATATATATATATATATATATATATATATATATATATATATATATATATATATATATATTACCTTATTCATTGACCTAGTCTGCCAGATGTCGTCTTCATGTAAAAAAGAACTTCACAACCAACTATGTATGCTATATATGAGGTGTTATAATGTTCTGATATTCTGAGCATCCACATTATTTACCAGAAATAATGTAAAAAAAAATAAGGACTATCTGCTATAAATCTGCATACCTTACAAAAACCCAAAATGGATTGTACTCCATCTTTTATTACTTAGAAGGATCTCTCTTTTATTATGTATTCATGTAAACTTTATACAAGCCTTATATGTTGCTTACTTGATTTGTTTTCTCCAACTATTGAAAAAAACAGCACTGCTCCCTTTCAGTATCTTCCAGTTATCTTTTAAAATGCTTTTTAATGTGAAAAGCAGCAGTGATGTAAAACACAGCCATCCTTGGAAAAATGTCAGCCTTGTGGTTACCTCTTTCTTTAGAATTGCCTCTTTACTTTCTTTAATAGGAATGCATTAGCCTGGTCATCCATCTCTGAATTCCATAAAGACAATGGATGAGTAATTCCTGTCCTGCCCAGATGGGCACAAAGGTACAAAAAGTAAAAAATATTAAAGTGCAAGTAATTATTACTACTTACCGTTTCTGCATACACCTTATTCTATAGCCTACTTCAATTCGACTGCTTATACAACAAGGTTCTATGGATCACTTTATGGCTGATTATTTTACATTTTCCATCGAATGCTTAGTTTGATCTGATGTTCTTAGCTCCTGCTATAATAGTGGATGAAATGCTTACAAGTTGATTAAAGTTATGCGTGACTGATTTTCTAACAAAAAAAATTAGGAAAAATGTAACATCGTGTTTTTCAGATATGCATTTTACAATATGAGAAAGCTAGCTTATTTTAAAATTTAAAGTCCAGATATGCAAAGTGAGCCCAAAAAAAGGCAAACTAATCCAAAAGACATTCTGAATGCTGGAATTACTTTTGCTACCAGATTTAATAAGAAATAAAATGACATAGTGTAAGCACTTTTGTCCTGCCTGAACATATACCAGAACTTCTTCAGACACAGAAATACTTTGTTTAAAAAATTTCATTAAATACACACATTTAAAATTCATATGACATTGTCTAACCAATCACAATAAGACTTCTGCCTCCTAATGCAATAATGGTTTCAATTTAAAAAAAAAGCTAAGATAATACTATCACATAATCCCAGTGATTTCAATGCATCACATTTAAACTGCCAAACTAGATCATGCCTATTTAATGCCACTTCCGCATCCCACCCCTTATATCTGTACTAAATTTTTCAAGGACCAAAAATACAACAATTAACAGACTTACTACTATGTTTGACAAGTACATTATTATAACCATTCTTAATAGCTCTAACATACTCTGATATTCTTTTAGCTTTCTACTGGTTCATCCAATATAGAAAAATTCATATGTTAAACACTGAGCATGATATATTACATTCCTTCTTTCACAACTAAATCTGCTTTCAGTCCCAGCTGTCATCTTTGTATATAAATTATTAACATAAGTACTATTAAAAATAAATTTACACTGTCTGCATTCAAAACATACATAAGTTCCCATGCTTTCTTTATCTCAGTTTCTTTGCTTCTCTTTTGTGTATTATTCCCACATTCCAAAATATTTTTAATATCCCTAGCCCTTTTGTCAACAAATATAGGGGACATTCCAATTACTTTGGGTAGCACTTCATTCCCTTGTAATTACCCTCAGTGTTTTGAGATAACATTTTTGTTATTACCGAATCCGCGGTAGTGGTGCTGCGGTAGTGTTGTTGCCTCACAGTAAGACGCTGTCTGGTTCGATTCTCAGCTAGAGTGTCTTCTGCGTGGAGACATGCGTGAATGGGCGTACCTTCGTTGAAGGTTGTGCATCAGGGCTGGTAACTTGGCATGTAAAAATCAACTACCAATCATTAGCGGACTGGAGTTCCGCTGTGGAAACCCCTAACTGGGAAAAGCCGAAAGACACAACATTTTTGATATTACCAAAGTCCCTAGTAAACATAATAGGGACAGCTATGATCTCTTGCATAAACCTTTACCCTTGCTTTTAATACTTCTCTGAAGGATATTTCTATCAAATTATATAGACAATTGTTTTCAACTAAACATTGTGCTAATTCTTGAGTGTTTTCTAAAAAAAAAGTATACATATTTTCAGTAGTCAACATTGAAACTCTAATGAACTGACTTAATATACTACTTTTTTTGTATGAAAAGGGTGCATATGGTTAAAGCCCAAATACTTACTTTCTCTAATTTCTTGTTCTACAAATTTTAGTATATAATGCTTTTTCATTCCTTGTGAATCCAGTCATATCTGAATAATTAACACTATTTATTCCATAATTTAACTCAGATTTGAGAAATGGAGAAACATAATTTAATTTAACAAATTCTTAACACTACACTTTTAAAATTACATAAAATAAATATGTTATTAAAATAGCATGTGTACATCTTGTAATGATCAAACTTCATATCAGAAAATAAATATCCTCCTGTGCTGTAACAAGAATATTGCCATATGTGGGAGCCATTACTGCCCCTATTGTGACTCCACTTAGTTGTTTGTACACTTCTTCACTGAACATAAAAAAATATTAGAAATAATTCAAGCATAGTGGACATCAAATCAACATCCTCTGCCAATTCATTTGTTTTCCCCTATATTTTTAACGCTTTCCCTTCTTCCCTGGCAATTACTGTATATAACACAATATCCAAGGTCACCAACAAAGAATCTCTATCATATTTAATTTCCTTAATACATTCTATGAAGTCAAAAGAATCTTTCACTAAATTCTTAATGCTCTTAACTAATGGCGTCAGTAGTTTACGTGACATTTCCACAGCAAAACCATATGCTTAACTGTTACTATACTGGCCCAACTATTTAAATATTTAGGGTATGCTTTCCCTTAATCAATATCTGATTTAACTCCTTTGATAATATTGCCAGCTACTATCAAACTATATTAAATGCTATTCTTCTACAACATAAATTGTACTCTCTAAAACTTAAATCTCAATGTTCAATGCTGCTACTGCTTCTATGTGTATACCATATTACTTAATTTCTTATCTATGAAACATCTTTTATATGAATCAAATATTTAACAGATATTTAATATATTTCTGTTTGGAGTACTCATATCCTGTTGTTTACATGCGCATACACAATGTTTTATTAATAGTGTTTTTTTCTCCTAAAATGTAAATGTCCGTAATTCATTTGTATTACTGTTTCACTTATTTTATTAAACACTTTTGGGTTATTGCTATCTTTAATGTCATCATTTGTTGACACAGTATTTAAAAATGTTATATGTATACCTTGCAAATGGGTTATTCTTGGTTAGGCTACCCTGATCAGCAAATGGTAAATAAAATATGTGATTCAAATCCACAGAAACAGATACGGAAAAAAACAATGCATAGACTAGCATGCAGCTTTAAAATATTCCCAATATATGCTGCTAAAAATATACAGCTGAAACAGTACTTCCTAGATGTCTACCTAGTAGTAAGTCCTTTGAAGTGTCTCTGAGAAAAAAATAAATCTGACAGGATCATTTAAACTTCTGCCTAAAAATCTACACAGAAATATAGAATATACTACTTTTCAAACATGTCTTTTAAATTTATAGTAGAAATACTTTCTTCATTTTCTGGAGATCAAACACTAACAACAAAATATGCTTCTAAAATCAACAGTCTAGTAGTATGACCTGAAAGGATTTACATCAAGTTATTTCAATTCTACATAAAGTACCTGTAAACGCCGACCACATGGAAGACAAAATGAACCTTATTCAAGACAGCTGTAATAAACAGACAGAAATAATTAAATAACACCAGAACACCTTGAACAACTAGAAAACCAAAAAAAGGACATGGAAATTGCAGTAATATAGGTGATACATTAATGAAACAAGAATATCAAATACTTTTTTATTAAAACAAAACACCTGGTTAATAATTAAAGTCAAGGACTTAGAAAATAGCACAAAACCAATCCAGTAGACTTCCAGGACTAAACACAGTTGAAGCAACAACTTTTATTACAAAAAACAAGAAAGATTAAGTGCTTTCATCCAAATATAACATAGGACTTCATCAGAATCTGAACACACATCTCATTAAAACCATTTAAATAAATTTACAATGAAGTCACATGACACTAAAATAAATTGGCAATCAAGTCAAAGTTTTGAAACTTAAAGGTAAATCCAACCAAAAATCAAACAATCTAATAAACTGATGTATTAGTAAAAAATTAATACTACCTTATGCTGTTGCATTGTCCATAAACTATAAAAAAAATAATAAAAATATTTTTTTTAATTAATATTTGAAAAAAACTTACAAAATGGGGAGCTGTTGACATACTATTGTTCCTCTAAATAAAAGTGTCATATATTAAAAAGTATTATTTGTCAGTTACTATAATACATAAGATCTAAGTTTTAACAAACTGGTAATACTTAGATGGTCATTCAACCCTGGTAGATGTAACACCTCTAGCTTTAACTGCCATTTAAGCTCTTTAACGTCCAATCTGTCCTTCCAAGGACCCCCTCTTGGGTTCAAATCATGTTTGTCAATGCCAAAGAATAAAAAAAATGACTATTATATTGCCCAATGTGTTTGGCCAGGGAGTTTGTGTTTCTACCATGTCTAATATCTAACTGGTGCTCATAGATACGTTCCCTAAAATGTCTTGTAGTTTTACCCACATAATAACATGTACAAACTTTACACACAGCAATATAAACAATAGCCTTAGTATTGCAATTGCAATGAAAGGATGGGTAAAATGTTCTGCCATTAACTAGCAGTGAATTCCCTTCCTTAAAAAATCAACACAGACAACAGCCTCCACACTTATAAGTCCCAGTTCTCCTATTGTGCGTTTCTGACCATTCAAGGTGATCCTTAATAGATTTCTCTTTCCGAAATACCACCTTTGGTTCATTCCCAATGCATTCAACCACCCCTTCAAAACATGAAAAAATATTCAAATTTTTCCTCAATACCTTGACTATATTAACATGATCTAGGCTATAAGTTGTAATAAATACATGTGAGAACCTGTTGTTTCCATCATTTCCTATAGATGTTCCATCACTAAGGTGCACCTCTTTGTCCCTCAAGATGGGTATATACCCCCCTCTCTTTTCCTGACAACCTCACTGTAAATGTTGGAAATTAAAAGTTCAGGGTAACCATGCTTGGTGAATATTTTCTTCAATTTTTCACCTTCATACAAAAATGATCCCTCCTCAGAAACCAAACATGCCAACCTAACATATTTGCCCTTAATGAGGCTCTTCTTTTGGTGGTATGGATGGCTACTGTCATAGTGAAGGAGGCTGTTCGAATAAATGGGCTTACAAAAATGTTACTCACATACCTCTGCTGAGAATAGTCTTTGCTTATTCCCACATCAAGGTAACTAATACTGTTTTGATTCATGTTAAAAGTAAATTTCAAAAATGTGGTGGTACTGTTGCAATAATCAAGAAAAGAGGTAATATCATCCATAAAAATGCCATCCAAACAACGACAGTAAACATCCCAATGTATTTCATGGTAACACCCCCTTAGAAACCTTTTCTCCCACTCCAACATGATGATGTTGGAGAAAATGGGGGCACAGGCTGCCCCTATGGCCACAACTCATTTCTGTAGAAAATATTGGCCTTCAAAAACACATAGTTGTTTTTGAGGACAGTTTCCATCAGGGTAACTAAAACATGAACTTCATTGTTGGAAAAATCCCCTGTGGAAAACAAAAAATCCTGGAACCACTCATTGCCCAGCTCACGAGGAATGACATTAAATAAATTGACACTGTCAATAGTCAAAAAAGTAATTTTATCTGTAAATGGTAGGTTTCTGATTTTCCTCAAAAAAATCCCACGGATCTTTACAAACAGTGGAATAGGCCTCTAGACATTTCTTCAATTTAATGTCTATATACTTCGCTAGGGGATGCATCTTGGCCTTAGATGCATTAACAATAGGCCGTAAAGGGGGGGTCCATCAAATCTTTATGTATTTTCGGGAGTCCAAAGATGGCAAGGACAATTTGATATTCATAAGACAAAAAATTATACTCTTCAAAGGAAATAGCACCCTGGTCTAACGTCTTTAAAAAAATAATGGGCACATAGGACAAATTCACTAATTCACTGAGACTTTTTAGCATTTTATCGAAACACAATATTTTAAGTAGGTTATGTTCTACAGGGGCGAGGTTGTATTCAATATTGGAACAAGCACTTCCCAATATCTTCCTAAACTCAAACCGACACATTATTTTCAAAAACAATAAGAGGCAATTGCAAAGGTGGGTTGTACAAGCTTTTGTGGGTAATCTCACTGATATGATGTTGCCCATCATTGTTTTTAAACAACAAATGCAAATTCAACTTTCTCAAGAACAGTTTAAAATAAATTAAAACATTGTCAATTTTAGCACGCCCAGAGGGTACAAAGTTGAACCACTTACTTAAGAGCATAGCATGTTCAACATCAAAACTCTGTTTTGTGTAATTATACAAATGAAAGTCACCTTCAAACTTAGTGATAACAGTTAGACCAGTCTGTACCGTATCCTTATCGGTCAAACAGTAAACAAGAGTGGAACCAAAATTCACTTCTATCTCCATTGCCATTGTGGTTTGAAATTTGTAGATCCTCTACACTGGTTCCGATAGGGTTATTGTTGTTGATTCAGGTTCCGGTTCCTCAGGTGTTCCGAACACCTCAAAGGGGCCTGTTCTAAAGGGACGTCCTGCCCATATGGCTCCATCTGAGTTTGTAAATTCATGTTGTCATCTTCTAAGTTAGCCCCTACATTACGCAGAGATCTCTGTAAAGGATGGGCATGCCCCCTGCTGTATTAGAGCCTATCTCTTTCTATCTTTTTGTGTTTCTGGTTTCTGATGTCATGGGAAACCCTGTTGGCTTTTTCAAATATTTTCTGATATTTGTCACCACAGTGTACGAAAAAAAAATCATTCTTAATGTTTTTTTTCTAATTCAATTATGTCTTTTCTTAAGGAATCAAGTTATTTGTTGTTATGTTGAATCATGATCCCCATCAACTCGCAACCCTATTTATCAAAGAAATTAAGAAATTCAAGATGCTGGGGGGAGTTTGGGAATCAAACCATTGGGAAATTTCCAAGTCCTTAATGCATTCCCCAAAATATTCATTCTCAATGAGAAGTTTCCTATACTGGATAATTTTAATTTCAAACTGTTCCATGGACATATTGAAAGTCAAATTGAGATTATTAATCTCAGTGTTCATACAGGTAGGCACATTATTTAACCAAATGGTAATAGGCACCGGTGAATTATTACCCTGCATGTCCCCATTACGTTCACCAGAGCTAGTACTTTGTCCATAAAAAACTGCTGTAATACAGATGGAGTGTTAGACATATTGTCCTCATGAACACTGTTTTGAGTAGTCTCCAAATGTAAAATTCTGTCTGAAAGTTGGGAAACTTGTTGTGAAAGTTGTTGTATTAGTTGTGTTAAAAGTCCAATCTCTGATACAGCTCCTCCCAGTTACCCAGGCAGTGGGGTCCCACAAGGTCCATAGGAATTGGAAGTAGATGTAGACGGCATAATCCAAAATACAGACCAGGAACCAACACAGCACAAAACTAGTCCAGTAGACTTCCAGGACTAAACACAGTTGAAGCAACAACTTTTATTACAAAAAACAAGAAAGATTAAGCGCTTTCATCCAAATATACCATAGGACTTCATCAGAATCTGAACACACATCTCATTAAAACCATTTAAATACATTTACAATTAAGTCACATGACACTAAAATAAATTGGAAATCAAGTTTTGGTTGGATTTACCTTTAAGGTTCAAAACTTTAACTTGATTGCCAATTTATTTTAGTGTCATGTGACTTAATTGTAAATGTATTTAAATGATTTCAATGAGATGTGTGTTCAGATTCTGATGAAGTCCTATGGTATATTCAAATGAAAGTGCTTAACCTTTCTTGTTTTATGTAATAAAAGTTGTTGCTTTTACAGTGTTTAGTCCTGGAAGTCTACTAGATTGGTTTTGTGTTGTGTTGGTTCCTGGTCTGTATTTTTACTTAGAAAATAGACCCAGAAGGAATATTGTAAGAACACCAAGAATACTTGAAAAATCAGAAGAAACAAACATGATGGGTTTCCTAACAACCCGGATACCAAAGACTTTAACTCTACAAGAAGGATTCTTACACAGTAAAGAAATATCTTTAAGGGACATCTTTACAAGACTAAAAGTATCTCCAAAATCAATTATTGTGAAATTCATTTCATATGTAGACACATATAATGTATTAAGAACTACATGATACATATGTCCAATAACTGTTTTAGGTAACACAGTAGGAGTTGACAATGATTCTACTACAAAAAGTATTCAGAAACAATGGTAATGCTGGCTCCTTTCTTAAGTACAAAGTTTAAATAGCATTAAAACATACATATTATTTCCTACCAGAATGAAAATATTTCTTGCCAATGTAGAAAAAGTCTTCAATTACCTTGAGGAACAATAACATTGTTCAGAACAGCAACATAGTCCCAAATATGGACATGATGGAATGTAACTATTCTTTTTTGAAGAGAAGAAATGACTAAGAAAACTAGAAAACTGGTATGGCACCTAAGCAAGCTAAGGATGCTTGTCATTTTTCATTTAAAAAAAAAAGACCCATAAACTGATCTTTGTAAGGTAAGTTAAAAGTTTGCATATCATTTGCATGTGTATCCAATATTAAATATGATAGTTCTGTTAAATATCTTTATTTAAGATAAATATTAAGTAACAAAACTTTAAATATAGGAATCCTTGTTATTTAAAAATGTATATGAAAAGAAAATAATAGTAAAAAATGAGAAATAAAAGAATGAATACAAGGAAATAAGAGCTTATACAAAAGAATGAAAAAAGGTATATGTACTAGTTACATATAATTATTGATCTTTACTATATGATGTGATGCCCCTGCACTGGCCCAGTAATCAAGGAGCCTCAATCTTCACCACTGGCAACAGTGAGGGATGTACACAATGGGAGAATGACAAGTACACACACAGTAAAGTACAATTTCCCCTTAAGAGCACACAGAGATCACAGTCAGTATGGGGCTGGTTTCCCCCAATTTCTCCAGATACCCAGTAACTCCCCCCCCCCACTGGCACAACTATAAAGTTGAGTCCTTAGCCAGGGTTCCAAGCCAAGTCCCCCCAGCACTCTCTGTGTCCAACTAGTGCTTTATGTCCCTGCCCAAGTAGCTGACACACACACACTTTGAAATTTGATTTATATAGAAACACACACACACCTGGGGAAGGCTGGCACAAGTTTACTAGCTATGCCCCCTACTGCCCAGACTATAAGGTAGTTATCACAGGCACGAACCCCTCCTTATCAGCTACTATAAGGCCCTTACAAAGGGTGACCAATCCTACAGTGTAATGTTACTATTATCCAAATGGTAGTTGTGACCAAGACTTCCAAGACTATTTAGAAGTGGCCTGTACAGTGTCACCAAATACATATGCAAATACTCTGAGAGCTTAAATATGCCTCACAAATATCATCCATAAAGACAGGTTTAAATATATTTAATAATAAATAATAAAAGAACAAGACAATACACAGAAAACAAACACAGTTACTTCAGAGGTCAAAATCACAGGAAACACTTCAAAAGAACATTGCAAAACAGTCTCAAACAAACACAGAAAACATCTAAACTAATCTTTACCACATTCCTATCTATATGTAAAATAAATGAATGTACCCTGGTTATTTACTATTAGCAAGGCAAGTAAAGATGATAGTGATGATGGATGTTTCCAGGTCAAAGACAAAATACAGCCTAGCCTCTCTCTGAGAGAGTTCTTAAATTAATATCAAACATTGGGTCTATATTACGTAATCGAAAACCCATTTCAGCAAACACCACAACACCGACACACATAGCCTGAACTGCAAATATGCCGAACCCCCTAAACCATGAAATTACAAATCTTGAATCATCATAATCGGCCAACACCACTGCGTGTTACATACTAAATATCCAAACATAATAAATAAAACACATAATACACTAACCAAACTCTACTTCTAACCCTGCACTAAACCTTACATACATTACTATCTATGCACTTACCTTAACCCGCACCCTAACCCTAAGGTCCATAACTATCACACACTTACCGTACAGACATATACCCAAACAAAACAAATAATCCACACACATACACTTAACAAAACCCTACTTCTAACCCTACACTAAACCTTACATACATTACCTATCTATGCACTTACCTTAACCCGCACCCTAACCCTTAGGTCCATAACTATCAGACACTTACCTTATGGAGCTATATCGCAGACGGGCCAACCATGACACTTCAACATTTCGTGTTTCACAGTTTTGAACATTTACTGTTACCGTAGTTTACACTATATGTGTCAGTGTTGTGGTGTTCGCTGAAACGGGTTTTCGATCTCATAATATAGACCCCAAACATTACTGCTGGATCAGCTTGTATGACATCACTCTTTGTCACCCACCTTCAGTTCCCAGGCTAACAGAAACTTAACATAATTTAACATTTCTGTGTGAAAAATACATATCTCTCAGATGTTTGCTCAGAACTGGAAGTGTTGAAACAATTAAACACTTTTACATTTTAGACCTAGAAATTACTTCTCTCCAAGACAATAGAAAAACCTCTAGCTCTAGACATTGTGTCTGCTTCATTGAAACTAAGAGATAACACAATCATAAAACAATTTCAACTTATTTTCTTGAAGTTTTGCAAGTTAACTCTGTATTAAAACATACATTTGCACAGGTATATAGCTTATATACATTTCTGTCCTTTTCCAGTAGGGTACACTGTGGACACATCCTTGAAGCTCAGTACTGTACAAACCCTGTTCAGCACACACTTCGGTTCCTGTAGTCAAATATACACATAACATATAGTTCTGCATAAATCATATCAATATTCACAAATGACATAGAATTATTTACACAATTCCAGATAGCTGGGCTGGCAGTGTCACAAGCCCCGCCCCACCCCAAAAAAAAAAACTCAAGCTAGTTTTTCAATTGACCCATGAGAAACATTGCTTGAGAGGGTTGAGCCTTCTGGGAATACCTTACCTCATTCCCTGTCTTGAGATCCCATCTGTGTTGGCATTGCTAACCCCACTGTGATGCTGCACTTTGATATCATATGCTTGGAACCATAGGCTCCACCTTAGTAACTTGGAATTTTGATGGCTAGCTCGATGTAGCCAAGTTAAGGGATTGTGGTCTGTAACTGCAGTGAATGTCCTTCCATGCAGATAAGGCTGAAGTTTCTACAGTGCCCACACTATGGCTAGGCATTCCTTTTCTACAGCTGCATAGCATTCCTCCCTGAGATGGAGCCTATGACTGAGATATACCACTGGGTGCTGTTCTCCCTCTGATGAAACCTGGCTAAGTGCAGCCCCCACCCCCATGGTTTGAAGTATCCACATGCACAACAAATTCTTTGCTGTAATCTGGACTGGCTTACACAGGGGGTCCTCCCAAAGCTCCTTTAGCTTATGGAATGCCTGCTTACATGCTGGGGTCCATAATACCCTATCTGGCCTGTTTTCCCTTGTCTGATCTGTGCAAGGAGCAGCTATGGTACTATAATTTGGGACAAACTTTCTGTAGTACCCTAATGTCCATAAGAATGCCCTCACCTGCTTTTTGTTAACAGGGGCAGGCCATGCCTGAATGGCTTCCACTTTGGCAATTTCTGGCCTGATCTTATCATTCCCCACTCTGTGTCTCAGGTAGGAGACCTCTGCCTTATCCATCTGACATTTACTGGACTTAATGGTCAACCCTGCCCTCTGTAGTCTGCCCAGCACCTCCCTGATATGCTGAAGGTGCTCTTGCCAGGAGTGTCTCTAGATGGTAATATCATCTAGGTAAGCAAGGGCAAAATCTGCTGCTCCTGGTAGGATATGATCTACCAGCCTCTGGAAAGTTGTTGGGGCATTTTTCATCCCAAAAAGCATCTTTGTGAACTCATACAAGCCAAAAAGGAGTCACAAAGGCTGACCTCTCTCTAGCACTGGGAGTCAAGGGCACCTGCCAGTATCCCTTGGTAAGATCAATAGTGGTAAGATACTTAACCCCACCCAGCTGCTCTAAGGCCTCATGTTTCCTAGGCCTGAGGTAAGCACCTGACTCTGTGTGACAATTTAATTTCCTGTAGTCCACACAGAACCTGGTGCTGCCATCCTTCTTTGGTACCAGCACCACTGGGGAGGCCCAGGGACTGCTGGACTCCTGAATTACCCCTAGTCCCAACATCTCCTGTATCTCCTCCTTCAGTGTCTGTTTCACTCTATTAGGCACCCTGTAAGGGGCCTGCTTAATAGGCCTTTGGTGTCCTGTATCCACATGGTGCTGCAGCAGGTGGGTGCACCCTGGTTTCCCAGTGAACATGCCCCTAAACTCCTGTAACACTGCTTGGATTTCTTGAACCTGGGTAGGGGATAGCAGCTGGGACATTGCTACCCCTTCCACTGAGGTGTCAGTCCGAGCCTCACTGAGGAGATCAGTCACCAGATCCCCCTCAGACTCCTCCTGCCATCCACTGCAAATACTTAGCACAAGGACCTCCCTAACATGGTAAGGTTTCATCATGCTAATGTGCTACAATTTGTACCCTTGCCTCCTGCCTAGCAGTTCTATCATGTAGTTAACATCACTGACCTTCCTTACCACCTTGTAGGGTCCCTCCCAGGCTACCTGCCTAGTTTATAGGAGATAATAAATGAAAACAATGCATAAAATATATAAAAATGCATGGTAAATAAGAAAATTGAGAGTGATAAGAACACACTCTCTATACTTTATACTTTCAAAAATCTCTAGGTTTTGTTGTTTATATTTTCACACTTTCTCAGATGCTTATTTTCCAAATGATCAATGTTTCTTGATCTGTACACTGTTTTTTACAAAGCTGTTGTATTAATGAATGCAAGTTTTTATTTGAAGTGTCTGACAGTTTTTCTTGTGGAAGTATTTTTCTTTCCCTTAATTTCTGTCTTAATTATTTTGTATATCCTGTGTCTGGAAATTCTGGGCATTTTGCATAATAGTTACTATACATCATTTCTTTCTTATCTTCAATGGTCCACCTTATCATATTTATGGCTCTTCTTTGGCCTATCAGTTTTTGTGATTTTTGTGGCCTACTAGTTCTTTCTATAACAGGGGAGGCATCCTCCCCCTGGGCCTGGCCCCATTGTAGGAATGTTTCCATATTTTGAGGATTCTACACTGTCATCTTTTCCAGTCCTGGCACCAGTGTGCCTACCAGAATTGGGCACTTAAGAAGACAGGACTGATGAGGTTGATTAAATGTCATTACAGATATAAACATGAACTTGAACACATTGAAACATAATTGTAAATTTAGGGTACATAAGAAAGTAAGAGGTATTCTCACATTACTGAATACAGTTAATACATTTGAGGCAACCATTAGTTTAACAATAATTGATTCAAATGGGGTGTAATTTCCTTTTCATAAAGAGGAGCATGAGTTACAGGGTATTCAAGCTTGTAGAATAGGATAAAGACAGACTAAAAATATAGTTCAGTTAGATAGTTTAATTGGTACCTTGCTTGTTAGAATTAAGAATCTAATGATTTTTGGTAAGGATGCTGTCAAGGTTACTGCTTTATGGTTTATATGGTATGTCATATTAAATGAAGTAGCATGTTCAATTTAAAGTGCATAATTCCATAAAGTGTAAATTTAAAAGGATTACACAAAAATGAGTTATGATAACACTTAATGCCTTTTCAGTAAGTATAAATGTATTGAATAATGATTAGCAAAGAGTCGGCTTCCCAAATACCTCAAGTTAAATAATTCAAATAAACGTTTTTAAAACATGCACACCTATTATAACACGATTAACAAGCTTTTAATCAGTATTTACCTAATTCATCTTTTAAGGCAAAAAGAAGAGGTTGTCAGATGTATGGAAAATGCTCCCATGCCTAAGATAAAATGTACATAATGGAATGATAAAGGGATGCTTGCTATGGTTGTATCAGAGTACTGAAATGACTTACTCATTTTGGCAAATAGCTACCTGATTCCTGATCTTGGACAAAGGTTGGACAAATTATTTAGATATACTATTAACTAATAAGAAAGTTAACATAATATTAGCAGTTGAATTGGATTCCAGAATCTCAACTTTAGCTACAGACTTAAAAATGTATTTAATCCAAAATACTTAACTATAAAGAATAGAGCTCTTTATTTTTTCTACAATATCTATGTGCTTTTGGATCAGAAACAATAGATAGACTAGATAATTTTAAAATTAATTTCAGAATTACAGCTTTTGCTTTATGAGGCCATTATGTTTTAAAACTCAGATTAACCATAAATTATAAAAGTAAGCTATAATAAAAAGAATGTCATCATATATAATTAAACTGAAACAGTTTAAAGAATGGCTTGATAAGAAACTGGAAAAAAACATTGTTTAATAAATCTGATGTGGTAGATGCTAGTGTGATATGAGAGTCACCAAAATGTTATATGTATAGTAAACTATGCATGGAATATATACAAATTGCAAGAATGAAATAGTCAATTGAGAAATTAATTGCTTAGCATACACAATGGTGAGTGCACACACATATGATTTACATATATATATATATATATATATATATATATATATATTATATATATATTCTAATAAACATTTCACTGAAACATCATTTCAACAACAAAAAAAACTATGACTGATCACAAAAAAAACTGAAACTGAAAACAACACTGAACTCTTTCATCACTGACCCACTGTAGTATGGTTATGGCCCCCATAGTTTTCCCACCCTGGGCATAGTATATATATAAAGGTATATATAGGTGGGGGGGAAAAGTAATTGTGGGGGGGGTAGCATCCATATATATAGTAAGTAATATATTATGCATGTATCCATGTATATATATCAAAATACACCCTTAGTGTGTATAGAAACCCTTACACACTATACACCACATGGGCACACCTCACACACCCCGCTATATATAACTCTCCTATTGCACCTAACTCAAATATAGGTGTTTCAGTGAATTGAGTTTTCAGTGAAATGAGCTTTCAGTGAAAAGTGCACACTAATTTGACTAATTTGACTTTCAGTGAAATGTGCATTCAGTCAAATGTCCTAGACCCACACACACACACACATATATATATATATATATATATATATATAGATATAGATATATATATATATATATATATATATATATATATATAGGGGGCTTCTGTATTTGGTCTAATTGCTTGTTTGTCAACATCTAGTCTACTGTACTTGGTCGATATATGCAGATAGTTGACAGGTATGCAAGATCAACGGGAAGGGCAATATTTCCTCTCTCCTGGGATTGTGCAATCTTGTAGTTAGTATATAATTAGCTGGGGTGTGGTGGGGGTACAGGGTTATGTGAAAACTGAATGCTCTGGGGTTGTTTCTCTCCCCATGTGTAGTAACATGCCTACATTGATTTACTTGACCTTTTGAGGTCAACGTTTCTGAAGCTGACATATGGGCTATTTGACTTAAGTGAGTAAAGCCATATACATACATATAGAAATAGAGAGAGGAGAGAGAGAGAGTCAATATGTTGTATAAAAATACCAACAAATTCTGCATCATAAGTATTGATAGCACTGGAAAAATGTCATCTAGATCAAAAATAATATCTCAGCTTAATATTATTGCTACAAAATCGACAAAATTATGAAACATTCTTTGATATAGGAGCCAGTTTTAATGCATTAAAAGAACACAATGAAGATACCAATAATAACATTAAAACTAACACACTGGATGAAAATGCATTCAGTTTGAATACTATATATTAGTAAAAAATTGCGTGAAGAAAAAAAAATAATCTCTTACTAAAATCAATGTCTAACAAAAAAAAAAATAAAATAAAATAAAAAATGAAATAAAAACTCAGACCTAGTACAATTAGAATTATATAAATTTATATGTAACTTTACATCTTGCCCTATATTCCCATATCAGATACCACATCTACAACCCCTAAAATCTCCCAATAAGTAGTCCTCAAAACACTATCTAAGGTGAAGAACACTACTACTATAAGGCTGGATAATATACTGGGATACCCGCAGTCCAGACTGAAACAAGACCTGTCATACTCCCTACTGAGGCTATTCAATATCAGCCTCCAAACAAACTTTGTACCAGATGAATGGAGGACAACAATCATCATCTCCCTGTATAAAGGTGCAGCACCAATTCACCCAGGTAATTATAAACTGATATGGTTGACAAGCCTCATCTGTAAGGCTATGGAAAGGATCATTATGGAAGTAATTAATAAAGACATAGGTAACCTGCAAACCCTTGACCTTAGTCATTTCATTTATAAGGCAAGATCATGTGTGGTTGACCTGCTTGTTTTCCTTGAAAAGATTATTGAAGCAATAACTGTGGAAGTATTGGTACATACCACATATCTAGACCTTGCAAAAAACATCTGATATAACTCCACACTCAATCACTGATAAACTCTTCCAACTAAATATTAATACATATGTAACCCATTGGATAGCAAATTGTCTCACTACAGAACCCAGGAAATTAGGGCAGGTGGTTATAATACCTCCAAAATGCTGTCACTAGTGGTGTACCTCATGTTTCAGTTCTTGGGCCACTCTTTTCTGACATTTATTTCTTGGTGATCAAAGCAAATGTTAAGGGTTGATGGCTAACCTAGTTTGCAGATAACTGTAAACCTGTTGCCATTATAAACACTGCAGAGGACACCAAGATTCTCTAAGAGGGTGTTTTTGCAACCAAAAAGCTAGTGTCAAAATCATGGATTGAAAGTAAATACTAGAAAAGCATAATATCTTTCAGAAACCACAGTGTTACCCTGTAAAAATTACATCAACAAAACAGCACAGAAAAGTTGTTTTGTTGATGTAATTGTCCAAATAGAGAGATGAAATGTCAGCAAGCAAGGGAGAGTAGTAGTGCTGAAATTGAATTTATCCTCAGGTCTTGGTGAGTACCTTCACAAGGTGGTCCCTGATTTTTCACAAAATCTCACCAAGGCAAAACTGATATATAGACTGTATTTATCATGGAAATAAGTAGGTTAAAAATAATAAAAAAAAAGATAGCTGGGTGCACATGACCCCAGATAAAAAGTGCCCAATCCTGGTAGGCACACTGGTGCCAGGGCGGAAAAGATGGTGTAGAATTAAAAAAAAAAACATAAATATAACAAATGAACACAGTAATTAGGCTGTCTATAGAGATCCATGCATGCATTCCTACAATGGGGATAAGCTAGGGCCAAGGTGACAATGGCCCCCTGTTGTAGAAGGAAGTAGTAATCCACAAAAATCACAAAAACTAATAGGCCAAAGAAGAGCCATAAAGATGATAAAGTGGACTATTGAGGATAAGAAGGAAATTATGCAAAAAGCCCAGAATTTTCAGACACAAGATATACAAAATGATTAAGAGAGAAATTAGAGGAAAGAAAAATAATTCCACAAGAAAAACTGTCAAAAGCTTCAAGTAAAAATGTGTATTCATTAATACAGCAGATTTATGAAAAACAGGTATAGATCAAGAAACATTGATCTGTTTGGAAAAAGAAGCATCTGAGGAAGTGCAAAAATATAAACAACAAAACCTTGAGAGTTTTGAAAAGTGTAAAAAAGAAATATGGACATGAGAAAGAAAGAGATATTTAATATGATGCAATATTTATGCATAGGAGAAAGCTAAATTAATCAATATAAAGAAAGCAGTCCCAAAGATATTCAAAGATAAATACAAGCAAAGGCATCCAGATATGGGAATCTTCACAATTAAGAAAATAATATCACAAAAAGATAATGCAGAAAACAAGATTAGTAAAGTAGAAGTTAAAAAAAAATAGAAGATGAAGTTATAGAGTGCCTGTGAAGTGAAGGATTTTGCGCAGAAGGTCTAACACAGGTTACATCACAACAAGATGAAGCGAGTCCCCAAAGTAAGGAGAAGCAGGAAGATCAGGAGACATCTGAAGAAGAAATATGCACATGAGAAAGAAAAAGAGATTTAATACGGTGTAATATTTATGCAAAGGAGAAAGCAAAACTAACCAATACAAAAACAGCAATGCCAAAAATATTCAAAGAGAAATACAGGCAAAGAAATCCAGACATGGAAAGCTTTACAATACAAAAAATAGGAAGACAAAGAGGAAAAGCAGAAAAGGAGATTAGTAATAAGGAAGTTAAAGAAACAGAAACTGAGGTTATGGGGTACCTGAGAAGTGAAGGATTCAGTGTAGAAAATCTAATTCACAACAGGATAGAGCAATGGATATCCAAATTAAGGGAAAACCAGTATAATGGGAAGTAATTGGTCAAGTGCTGTATGAAAATATTTTGGAACCTTCCACAGGAAACCAGTATAAATGTTTACTTGAAACTGGACAGCAAGGGAAGGAACAGGAAACTGTGGAAACTGACACAGTCAATGTTAAGGAGTGATAGACCAGTAAGTTCTCATATGAAAGAGCAATGGATGGCACTGGATGAAATTGAAGAGAATGTGCCACAGAAAGATGCTATAGAACTTTTTATAGAATGCTTGCAGGAAATGGAAAATAAAAAATGTGCCCTCAGTTTAGAAGAAAATGAGCTAAAAGAAGAGCTGTTTGATTTAATAGAGATAGATAGAGATATTAAGATCAATAAAAGAAATAGACTGCAGAAGGTCAATAAAACCCAAAAAGTCAGAAGTTTGATATAACAAATGAACACAGTAATTAGGACTTTTCGTAGAGATCCATGCGATATGAGAGAAGTAAACAGGATATATTATTATGTAGCTAAATTAATAACTGATAAAGTCCTACTGCAAGAACACAGGGTAGTGAGGGAAAGGAAGGGGAAAAATCGAACACAATCATGGAAATATCGAATTGAGAAAACTATAAATCAGTTAAGACAAGGTGTCACTGTTAGAATACATAAGAGTGAACAGATCAACAAAATTACTAAGAAAGATAGATATAATAAAGGCAATGCGCAGTATTGGAACAGACCAGGATCTATCCTGCACTATCATAAATAACAAGCTAAAAATCTCAGCACAAGCGAAAAAACTTACAAGATACACAGATAAATATAAAGGAAAAGTACAAAATAAGCAATTTATTGATGGCCCAAAAAAGTTCTATAGAGAGTTGGGAAACAAGGTAAAAGGAATTGAAAGACCACCAAAAAAAGAAGAAATAGATCCATTTTGGAGAAATATTTATGAAGATCCTGCAGAACATAACAAATATGCTAAATGGATAGAAGAAGTAAAAGAAAGAATAAGAAGTTTAAGGGTACAGGATATGAAATGGGATGAAGTAACTGCCAGAGAGACTGAAACAAAGTTAAGTAAAGCCTCCAATTGAAAAACCTAGGCCCAGATGCAGTACCTAACATTTGGTTAAAAGTATTAACATCTTTGCATGAAGATTAAGCTATGAGTAATAACTATTTATATGAGCACCCTGAACAGACACCAACCTGGATAAGAACAGGAAAAACAATGCTACAACTTAAGAGTGAACTTGCAAGCTACCCTAAAAACTATAGACCAATAACTTGCCTAACAATGACGTATAAACTATGCATGGGAATTGATGCCGACAAAGTTTATAGTCATTTAGAAGAAAACTCAATGATGGCAGTAGAACAAAAGGGCAATAAAAGAAAGTCATATGGAACAAAGTATCATGTGTTGTTAAATAAAGTCATAGTGGAGAACTGTAAAAAGTGGAAGAATCTAAGTATGGCATGGATTGACTATAAAAAACATTTGATAGTATCCCATATTCATGGATAAAAGAGTGCTTAAAAATGTATAAGATACATCCTATACTGATCGACTATATTGCAGTGACCATAAAACAGTGGCAGACCACTTTGCAATTAAGCCATGATAAAGGACAACTTATTATTCCAGGAATAAAAATTCAAAGGGGGATATTCCAGGGTGACTCTCTGTCACCACTGTTATTCTGCCTTGCCTTTAACACATTAACCTGTCTACTTAACAGCTTAGGCCATAGCTACAATTTGTCTCCTAGAAAACAACAAAGTATAAAGACCTCTCATCTTCTCTTTGTTGATGATTCAAAACTATATAGCTCATCAGATGAGGAACTGGAAGCACAACTGCAAGTTGTCAAAACTTTTTCAGATGATATAAGAATGTAATCTGGTCTTGCTAAATGTACAAAAGCAACATTTAAAGCAGGAAAACTGTAGCACCAAGAAAACATCAGTTTGGGAAAACAATGTGCTATAAAAGAACTTGAGCAAGAGGGAGTGTATAAATATTTGGGAATTGATGAAGGATCAACAATAAAACATGAACAAATGCAAATAAAACTTAATAAGGAGTACTTTAGAAGACTTAAATTAATCCTGAAAACAGCGTTGATATCCAGGAACAAAATCTAAGCTATAAACCAATTTGATCTTCCTGTCCTAACTTACAGTTTTGGATTGATTGATGGGCCCCAAAATGTGTTAGAAAGATTAGATAGAAAAACAGGAAGGATGATTCATGGTCACCAAATAATTTATAAAAATCAGTGCATATCAAGATTATATATCCCCCCGTTCCGAAGGAGGGAAGGGCCTCCTTGAAACTGATTACATGTAAAATCCTGGGACTCCACACATATCTACTGACCTCAGAAGATCCAAAAGGAGTGAAAGTATTGAAACATGAGGAAAATAAATCTAACAGGACTTCTGTGCTTAATCTAGCAGAAGCATATTGGCATCAAGCAGGAATGGAAGTCAAACCAGAAGTAGATAAAAATCAGACAGCAACTGAAATTGCCAAAAAGCAAAAGAAAGAATATAAGGTGAAGGACCAGATGAGAAGACAAGAAATGTGGAAAAATGCATAAATATATTTGCAAGTATAGAAAACTTCTGGAAGAACCTCATGTTGATCAGGAATTAATGCAGGAATGGTTAAAGAGAGGCAAATTCAAACAAGAGCTGAAAAGTAAATATTGGCAGTCCAAGATAGTGGGCTAAGTACATGTTGGTTTACAAAGCCCATTGAACATGTGGGAGAAACAGACAAATGTAGGTTTTGTAAAACCGAATTGGAAACAGTTGCATGCCTTGTTGCTGGTTGTGACATACTAATGGCAGAAGGACTGTATACTGAAAGGCATAATAACATGGCAAAACTGTTGCACTGGGGATTGTGCAAACATTATGATACTGAAGTGGCTGAAAAACACTGGAAACATTAGCCACAAAGCACTATAGAAAATGATGAATTCTACATCACATGGGATCACCCATTACCAACAGTTCAAAACATAGATGTCAGAAAACCAGATATAGTGGTCCATGAAATGAAGACAAAAGTAACATTGATCATTAACATTGCCACACCCAGTGACTACAGTGTGTTGCGTACGGAGAGACACAAAGTCGTAGAATATTAGGATTTGCAGGCAGAAATGAGAGCACTGTAGAAGAAAGATACCCAGACAGTCCCAATAATAGCAGGAGCAATGGGTCTTAAAAAAAAAAACGAATCTACACTCATATTGACATGTTACCAATACATGTAACCCCATATGAATTGCAGAAGGAGACCTTACTGGGCACATTGCTGGTGCTGCAAAGAACACTTCTGGCTGACATTAAAGATTGAAACAATACTAATTTCATGAACTTTAATTGTACTTTGGCTTAGGAATGTGGTCCATTCCCGTCATGGTATGAGAAACCCAAAAGACTTGCCAAGTTACAATACCATTTTTTGTTTTTGTTCTGACCGTGTAAGAATTCTCTGAATTGTCCACTTCATTGACAGACAATTAATAAGGCATCTAATGGGCAAAATTAAAATAATTAACCTTTCTAGTTTTGTTATACAGCCTAAACATGAAAATGTATTAGGGTTAGGGTTAAGTTTTATTCCCACCAAACGAGCTGATATTACAGGACCATTATAGGCACTTAAAAAGTACATACGGAAACTTAATTTAACTTATGTTTTGAATGACATTGAAATTAACAAATCTGTTTTTGTTAAGCCATCTTGTTTTAATCCAACATTAAATCATACCTTAAAGGTATTTGAAACTGTGTGTGAAAATAATATCAGAGAATTCTTAAGTGGTCAGAACAAAAACAAAAAATGGTATTGTAACTTAGCAAATGATGACTCTTAAGGAGTTAAGGAACATTAAAAATGTTCGAATGAAAGGAGATAAAGGTGGGTGTTTGGTTTTTATGGACCAGGAACAATATGTAGTTAAAATGGAAGAAATGTTAAGCAATCAAGATGACTATAGTTTGGTGGAAAAACTGATGTACTAAAATGTTATAACTTTATATACCCTTTCTTGTATGACAGTTTGATGAGCAATTTAAGTTATGGATTATATAACTTTTGTAAAATTGATAAGTTGAAAGATGGAACCCTGTTTGGGATTCCTATATTACATAAGAATCCAATCGACCCTCCATTTAGACCCAGTATTACAGAGGGCATTTCTGTAGTAGTAGATTTTGTTTGAATCCCATAGTACAAAAGCAAGAGGCTTATATAAAACATTCATGGGATTTGTTGGACAAAACCAGGCAATTTTTGGATAAGTTCCATTTTAATTCAGAGATAAATGTTTTGGTTACAGCAGATGTAAAGCCTTTATTTACCTCCATACTGCATGATATTGGTGTGGAATATGTTAGAAAATATTTAAACAAATTTCCGGAGCTTTCCAATGAAGTTAATTTTTACTGTCAAATGATTGTTGTATTATTAGAGAATAACTATTTTATGTTTAATAAAAAAATTTATAAGCAAGTAAAAGGGGTAGCAATAGATTCACCAGCTGCCCTGTCATTTGCCAATATAGTCATGGGCTGGTGGGAACATGTTGCATTAAGGAATGTTAAAACACAGTTTATAATTTATTATAAAAGATTTGTTGATGATTTATTTTTTATCATTGAAGGTAATGAGATAGTAGGACAACAAACAGTTGATGAGTTAAATCGACAGTCAGTATTTTTGAGTTTTGTTATCTAAGATTTTGGAACTGAGGTTAGTTTTTTTGGATATAATGTTGAAATGGGATAATATTTACCATATATTAGAAAGCTGTATTCATAGAAAATCAACTTTCACTAATAGTTACCTACACTGTAGAAGCAACCATCATTCTTTTATAAAAAAAGAATATCCCCAAAGGGCAGTTTATTAAAGCCAGATGAATGACAAGTAATGATGAGAGAATAATTGCTGAATTTAATTTTATTGTTGAGTTATTTAAGTATAGGATATATGATGAAAATTATTTAAAAACATTAGCTGAGGACATTCTTAGTAAAAGGTATATTTTATATCCACCTATTTCGAAACATCCTTTTCAAAGTCAGAGAATTAGAAAAAGAAATGATACAGCTGGTTTATTTTGTTTGGATATGACTGTAGATAGTAGTCATTTATGAAATATAATTACAAGTAACTGGAAAATAATAGAACGTAGCAAAGTATTAGCTAAGGTTGTTGGTAATAAACCTAATAATAGTAGATAGTAGTCGTATATAAAATATAATTGCAAGTAACTGGAAAATAATAGAAGGTAACAAAGTATTGGCTAAGGTTGTTAGTAATAAACCTAAATTTGTATACAGAAATAATAGTAATTTGAAAATATTGTTACAAAATGATAGTACAACATATGTTTCAGATAGATGGCAAACAGATAGATCAAAGGTACCTATAAGTGTGGAGTGTAGAACTTGTAGGTTTATTTTGTAAGGACCATTAATCCTTCTTGAACATTTGACTTATACTATAAAATACTGGGATGTTTTAACTGCAAGTCCAAAGGGGTAGTTTATATTAGTGTATGTAATGGATGTAATGCTTTCTATATAGGAATGACCACTAGGATGTTAAAAGATATTGTTAAGGAACACGTATATAGTATAAAAAAGAAGGGCACCTAAAATGCTTTGTTTAAGCATACTTTGGAATGTAAAACATATAACAAATTTGTGTTTTCAGTTTTAGAACAAGGAAAAACAGATATGAGGGGAGGGGATTTTAAAAATTATTTAGAACAAAAAGAAGCCCTCTGGCAATTAAAGCTGAATTCTGACAAAAAACCTGGTTTAAATGATATGGCAAACATAAAGGAGATTGTATATAAGAAAATACGGTCTGGGTTATAAATTTTACTCAGTATCTTTCAGTAAAAGGTTTTTATGGTTGATGTGTCTTTAAACATTTTTTAATGGTCAATTAAGAATTTGATGATGTCATTTTTATTGATAGAAGTCTTTAAAGCTGAATGTTTGAATGTTATATTCAATCCGATAAAGTCTTGTGATGAAAGCATGCAATAAAGATTTGGTACGCTATTTGGTTCTATTGGAATTTGTTTCTGCCAGATGGTTCCAGGTTACTTGTTTTTCGTTTGTGCCTTTTTTGGTACTGGAGGTGGGGTTTTGTTTTACTTGTTGGAAATAAAATCATGCCATTGCTCATTGCCAAGAATAACATATGGAACTATATTAGAATTTAGTTTTTATGGTTGATGTATCTTTAAACATTTTTTAATGGTCAATTAAGAATTTTATGATGTCATTTTTATTGATAGAAGTCTTTAAAGCTGTATGTTATATTCAATCCGATGAAGTCTTGTGATGAAAGCGTGCAATAAAAATTTGGTACGTTATTTGGTTCTATTAGAATTTGTTTCTGCCAGTTGGTTCCAGTTTACTTGTTTTTCCAGTTTGTGCCTTTTTTGGTACAGGAGGTGGGGTTTTGTTTTACTTGTTGGAAGTAAAGTCATGACATTGCTCATTGCCAAGAATAACATATGGAATTATATTAGAATTTATAACAATGGTGGCATAAGCCTACTAGATGTTAAAACATAAAGCATGGCCTCTGTATTTAAACAAATAAAACACTGTATAAATAATACAGATAATTTCAGTGAAAACAGATAACTATATGCTTACCTGATGACAAAAAGAAAAATATCTGAATGAAATATAAAAATAATAAATAGAAATATATAGATATCAATCATTAAGTACCTTTACTTTAACACATACATCAACAAACAAGATATATAATTAAAATATTTAAAACATTTCAGAAAATGACTATAAATATCCCAATATAAAATCCTGGATTTTACATTATATCCTTTTTTATACAATCACAGGATTTATTACAATGTCTAGATTTGATAAAATCATAAATTGGAAAGAAAATCTTTAATTACTAGCATAATTACTTAAAGAATGTTTAAAAAGGACTATAGATGATATTATTAATAAATGTAACATAACAGAGGAACACTGGGAAAAAGCTATAAAATTGTCACAGTAATGGAGAAATGGCTGGTAATAGAAAAAAAAAAGCTTTGGGATTTTGCTGCATTTCAAATTTTCTGCACTAATATTTATAAAACAGTTCAAAAGGTAAGGAAATTAGATTTTTCCTAGAAGTAAAGGAGAAAAATCGATAAACTCAACTTCAGATGAAAACTGTTAAAATAGTAATTCCTTAAAGTTAGAAAGAAAACAGTAAGAGGAAATAACATCTTTCGCAGAAAACTTAGGCGCTGAAGGTGACCATGTCTGAACTCTAAAGTGGCAAATAAGATCTGAGTGGTGTTAGGGGTGGTGTGTTATGGGTAGGAAATGAGCTCAAGACCTACCCTACCTAACAAGACTCTCAACAAAATGTCACTACTGTCCTGAGCCACCTCAGGAGCTGGAGAATCCACAGCAACCGTATCTCTCAGCTACCACATCTGCTTACCATGAAGTGCCGATCCAAGCCATACATCACCTCTTCTGCCTGTGCCATGATAGCCTCCCACCTCTGCTGTAAATTTTGTAAATTCACCATCAGCAATAAAAGAGATACAGTTAGATGGAAAAAATAAATAAATAAACTTCCCATAGAACCATCCACAATTAAACTTATTCCTTCTTGCCTTTCACAATTACCAGTTATGGTCATAGCCATGCATTCATTCCTATTAAAGCAGGGATACAGAGGGTCTGACAATTCCTTGGTTTACATGCCCATTACTATTTAACTCATTCACTCCAATGGAGCACAGGAAGTTTGCACTGTAATTTCCAATGGGTGGAGTCTAAGCCTTTTGACAGAATCAAATTATGTCCTCACATTTCAAACAAATGTTCATATCTCTGGGATTATAGGGATTGCTAAAGAACTGTAAATGTCAAACCCTTCAGCACAAACTATTTTTATAGTGGTAGTATTCTTTAGGTTGTAGGTCTTAAAATGAATTTCATAAGTCACAGTAAACACAGTAACTATTGCATTTGTAATATTTTGTAAACAATTTACAATATCTCAGCAGCCACTTACACACATACTGTCAGCAGCATTTTATTCATCTAGCCGAGAGCTTTCATATGATGCTAAGGAGTTTGGTCTGTGTTATATGGTTGTTGACATATTTAGAAAAATGTGAAAATTGTATCCATATAAATTAATAAAAACAACAGTTAATATCTATTTGCCTGCACTATACAAATATCAAATATTAATGCAGTTGAGTTTGCTATTGCGTAAGCTTTAAGATGAAACCTTTTAAAACCTTGTACATAGCATGGTTCTAAAATTATTGATGCAAATATGAACAAGCAATATTTGATGCCTAGAGGCATCAGTAGGTGTTAACTACAGATGCACCTGGAGGTGTCACTTGGATGTAATGGGACATATCAGTTTCAGGTTTCAGACACCAGAAAAGCAAACCATCATTTAAAGCATGTTTATACTTAATAACCATCAGTTCTGTTTGAAAACTTCCCAGAATTTATTAATGTTATAGCACCTATTCAGACACAGCCTGTGAGTCCCCCCACCCCTCCTGGATTAGAGCTACACAGTTAGAGAATGGAAACTGAGGAAATCATACCCTGACAAACCAAATCGCCAAAAACAGCTCACTAAAAGCTCCTTAATCCCTTGTTCCAACTTCTGGACAATAAAATTAAATCCTAAAATCATTTTTCCCTAGCATGCTGCTCTGCCCTTCCAAAACCAACCCTGATTCCCCACAAAAAATCTTCCATCTCCACACATCCAAACCCTGCATTTGCACCCTGCATCTGCACATAACACAACCCCTTACACTTCCACACTATAATAACACAACACGTAATCAGCTGCCCAGCTCCTTGCAATTATTACAGTGCTTTGTTTGACACAATACTACTCTCCCATAAAATTTTCTGTTTTGATTACAGGTTTGTACATTAGGCAAGAATGTTTAATTATAAAGGAACTAAATGCAACCAATAAATCCTGCTACTAAATTATCCACAAACAAGACAAAAATACACCGAGATCAAGCACAACAACTACTCTGCTTTCCATTTCAAATTCTGTAGAGGTAATATTGTTTCAGTAACACATCCCGCAAGTACCTGCCATTGCCCTGCAATATCCTTCACCAAACCTCCTTAGACTAGCTGCACTATGGCCCACTTCTGATGTATGGCTATACCATATCAGTCTGCCATATTCCCGACCCCTCACAGCTGTTATGCTGCACTATGCATGTTGAAGGACTGACCGTTATTCCCGGGTGCCATGAGATCCATGCACACTCGCATGCATGCACATGAGAAGACACACACACACACACACACACACACACACACACACACACACACACACACACACACACACAGATCCCCTAGATGAAAATTAAGGTATACACTGCCATTGCTGCAGTACTTTTGACCAATTTAGATTGTCTAATAAACCTACTAACTCACCTGTTCAGATTGGCTCAATCACCAGTTAGGCTCGCTATGCGCATGTGCAGCTAATGAGCTTCACTGATGTGCAAGACAGAGCCTGCAAACATTACCTTACTGAAAACAAGCAAACCCACCAACTTATTACTGACAGCTTTTTTTAGGGAAAATTGCTGAACTATCCTAGAGAAACCCCAGAACCTGAATTCTCCATAAAAGACAGCTTTCCCCATCAGAGGAATACCATAGTGTGGCCCAACCATGAAAAAACAAAGCACAACCACCAGAACAAGAAAACCACTAATGACTACTTTACCAAGAAAATGGGGGGGGGGGGTTAGAGCAACAACCAGTATATTTCCCACCCAACTGGCCAACCCATACCCTATCAATGCCTACAGCACTGAGGGGAGAAGAGAAAAAAATATACAAACCATCTGCCACCATCAAAACCACCTCCCCCTCCCATTAACCCGAGGCCTACCTGGTCTCCAGAATACCTACACGTCATCTGGATGTAACCTTGCCTTAACAAGTTCACACCAAAATGCAACCTTCCTAACAGCTACACTCCTATCAAACTCTTAAGTCCCACCTTACATCTACCTCACTTCCTCTACAGTCACCTCACAAATTAACCCTTCCCTTTCCAACTAAACAAGCTTATCTCTATTCCATAAACCTAAATCCCTTCCCTAAGAAACACCAATCCCCACCTCATTTAACTCCCTATATCCTTACTAAATATGTCCCTGGATAAATCAGTTTGCTCCCAAACCTCATTTCTGCTGATTGTTAACTGTGAGGGTTTTTTGTCAGTTTATGTAAGGAAAAGTTAAATTTAATATGATCATTTTTGAGATACCTTTCTGCTGATTGTAACTGTGTGCTTTTTGCCAGTTTATATAAGGACAAATTAAGGTTAATATGATAATTTAATATGATAATTTTTTGAAATACCTTAGGAGTAACTACATTCCCTTTCCATCCTGTGCGAAGTGTGCTCACCATCCTTTCCAACGACATGCCATATACTCTACAAGCACCTCACCTAGGGTCTTGGGTATAGCTATCTCCCACTTCAGAACTCTCTGCCTGCATCCTTTCTGTTTTGGGAAGGCAGTCATTACCAACAAACCTTTCCGATGACATATCATCCACTTTACAAGCCCCTCGCCCTGGGCCTCAGGTGCAGCTATCACCCACTTCAGAACTCTCTGCCTGTGACCTTTCTGTTTTGGGGAGTCAGTCATTATCAACAGAGTAAGTCCCTGCCCTGTAAATTTTGAACTGAATAGTGTCTGTTAACCACAGCTGACTTTGCTATTGTGGTGTGCACACTACGCTAAGACAATATTCCCGGTATCCTCGCTCCATCTAACACTTATCTTATCCTCCCTCCCTCAACTTATTTCTGCAACTACAAGTACCATGACTGTAGCCTTCTGATCTAAGGTAGCAGTTTTCCCTTCTAACAGCAGCTATCACTCTTTATGCTTTGCCACTTAGGATTTTGTATACCTGTATGATAAACAGTTTGTGCAGCCTGATATCCATCTTTAATTACTAACTACACAGCTTGAAAAGCAACTACTCTTATGCTGCACTGACCTGGTGTAATTTTGTATTCCTGATTGGTTTTTGCAATCAGTCTTGGCCAGGTTCTCATTTTACATTTATCATGAGTTTAGCTGCACCACAGGTATTCAAGCTGCATTAGCCGTCCCTGTCTTCACTTCCAATCAGAGCTATTAAATTCTAGTGCCTTCCCCAGTTGCCATTTTTGAAATACCTTAGAAGTAACTATATCCCCTTTCTATCCTGTGCGGTGTGCTCACCACATAAGTGTTTTTACTCTGCTGTATTTAAAGTCTATGTGAGAATGGAATAACGGTCAGCTATGTATAATCTACCTCAGTGGACAACTCAAGAGGATATAACATTAGTAAGAATTGTGGTCATGCATTATTGATCCTTGCACTTCAGCTGTGTGAGCAAGAGACTTATGCACTTGTTGCTGATTAACAACATATGTTTAGCGGTCTTGTGGGCTGCAATAGTCATTAAACTGTCCAATTCTTTTTTATATTGATCTGTCACTACTATTGATTAAGGGGCCTCTCTGAAGCATATCTTGTAGCTGTTGTTAATGGCAGTCAAGAATAGTATGTCAATGGAAAGGCTGAAGAGAAAAGGAAGAAAAATAGGTTGTTAAGTTAGTACAGAAAGTTAAGAAACATAAATTGCCACCACAAGCACTACTTTATACATCTCAACTAAAACATTAGTAAGACTACAGACAGTTCTTATATGTTCCAGCATTGTTAGCACACAGTTGGTTTTAACTCAACCTACTGCTATAATTAATTAACCTTTTTATTATGCTGATACTGTGTGATAGATTGTTATACTTTGACTGATGTTATACTAATGCAACATTTAAGTTTGTTTGATTAATATTTTAGTTGAAATGTATAAAGTAGTGCTTGTGGTGGCAATTTATGTTTTCTAACTTTATGTACTAACTTAACAACCTATTTCTCTTCCTTTTCCCTTCAGCCTTTCCACTGACATGCTGTCATTTGTCTCTTTCTGTTATAGGTGACAAACAGGCAGGGTAGTTCATTTATATGCTTTACTACACAGAAACACATCAGGAGGGATAGAAGCTTCACAAAGTATAATCAAATAGATTAACTGACAGACTATACAAACATACAGGGTTACATCTCAACAGCTTACTACAAAATGGCAGTCAGACTCACATGTGGTCAGTATTCAAACACTTGGGCAAGCCCCTAGAAAGCTTCTTAAAGCTGTACACACACACACACACACACACACACACACACACACACACACACACACACACTGACCTACATCCTACCTCTTAAAGAATTTGTTCCTATGAAATGACATTAGAATAAGACATGCAATAATATAGACATCAGAAACAAACATAACAGTCATGTCCAAGTTGCCATGTATCTGGCCACATGACATGGCTAGACATGGTCTAAAAATACTACTTGATCTAGTAACATAGTATTTAGAATTTGGTTTAGCAACAGGGACAGCCTTTGGTGATCAACTCATATCAGGAACTTCTTGAATCATCTCAGGAACAGCGATGTTCACTGGAACGTCTTCAGAAATTGGAACATTTGATAACTCACTCTAAGAAAAAGAGTCTTTCTCATTGGCTAGGTGCTGTGGTACAGGCTTGGAAACCTGAATCAAATGTTTCTGATTCCACCTAAACTCTACTCCTTGTGATTCCACAATGTACGATCCTTGGCTCTGGGCAAATACTCTTCACGACTCCAATCTGATCATAACCTTTGCACATTTGCATTCTAACTCTCTCTCTTTCATGTAATGGGCTGAGCGGTTTGCTGGACTTGTAATAAGACTTCTGGGGTAGGCATTTCTTTAACAGATGAGCTTTCACAAATCTGTTATTCTTAGCACTTGGAACCAATAAACTATTGCTGATTGGTAATGTAGTTCTGGTTTGTCTCGACAAAAGTCTCTGGGCAGGTGAACCAAGATGTTTATCATGAGGAACATTTCTGAGATTCAAGAGATTCAGGAAAACATCACTATTATCTTGCTTCAACTTCTCTAGTAACTTTACATTCTGCCAAACTATTTGACTGTGGATACTCAGTACTACTTGTGACATGAGTAAAGTCCCACTCTTCGGCAAACCTTTTGAATTGCTGGCTAGTAAACTGTGTATCATTGTCAGAAATAACTTTGTGTGGACTAACATGAACTGCAAAATGATGCTTCATCTTAGCAATGACAGTACTGGATGCTAGGTTAGGAAGTAGGTCAATCTCGAACCAAATGGAATAAGAGTTGACCAATACAAAGTAATGCTGACCATTCCATTTGAAAACGTCAGTGGTTACTGCCGACCAATGTAGTTCAGAAATCTGTTTTAGCTGAAGTGGTTCCTTCTATTGATGTGGCTATATACTACTAGTTCCGCTCAGCAAAAGTTACATCCTGTGTATTGGCCAACCTTCAATCAACCCAAGGCTGTCTCGTTGCCCTGCACTGTGAGACCCTGTGTCAGTGGAACACTAAAGTGCTTTCAGCTACACTAGTGCATGTGAGAGTTGTATTTAATCTGTCCTCCAAACTGAAGATGTTTCCCCTTTCACTGTACACGTGCACACTACTTCCCCCCCCCCCATTTCTCTCTTCCTATAGTACTCCTAGGTCAATTACATAAAACTACTTTCTCTTGGAAAAAGTTTACCTATGTACCTGCAGCCCATACTTCTTTTGTTTTTCCCTGCAGAAGTGGTGGTCCTTTTCACCACTCTCTACTAGATTAGTAGTATAACATTTGAAGTTATTAGGTAAATACTGCACCACACTGACCTGCAATTAACTTAGTTTGGTTTTCCTGTTTTCTTTTTAGCAGCTGGCTTAGTCTAGTTTTTCTGACTCTCAACCTTGCATTACTTTGTGTCTATCTCTTCCCCCTCCTTGAACCTGCACACCTCCCCACTCACTCCTGCTTAATTATAGAGGTATCAAAAAGCCTGATGTAGAAAGGCACCATATTTTGACTTATCTTTTCTGCCTTGCTTCATAGGAATCCCCAGTGGTGTGCTTGCATGCAAGTTGCCAAATGCCCTCTAGGTGGGCTCCATGCTATTAGTGCATCCAAGTGCCCCACCTGCCCACTAGGTGACTCTATACTATTAGTTTTAGGGTCTATAAATCCCTTTACCTCTTCTTCATCAAACCCCCCTAACACAGTTCTTATTCATCTCTTTGTTATTGTTCTTTCTCACACTGTGGTCCCAGTATAACCATAGAAATATTTCCTTTGCTATAATCCCACTTATTTTGTAACCCTCTTACTTTCTTATATATCTCAACACACTTACCTTTAGACTTCAGCACTCCACTGATTGTTCTCTTTGATCTTCTTCTTCTTTTGGCTCTACCCATTCCATTCACCTGCGGGCTCACTCCACTCCTCTACCCTGCCCCAATTCCCACCCACCCCCAGGTGTCCTACACTTATTATCACCTTGCCACTTCCCCTCATCTGACACCACTTCCACTCATCAGAAACAACCAGCATTAACCAATCACTCACAGGACCCAGCCCTATTACTCCAACTCTCTCCGGTCTCTCACTATATGCTAATTATAAACACCCCAACTCTATTTTAAACAAGCATTACTCAAATACCCCTACAATGCCTCCACATACTTTTAATAAATCTTCAAACTCAAAGCCTGTTTACTGCCTAATACCCCCACTTATAATTCTCTATCTTCTCACAGCCTATGAATACCAATCCCTCCCTGGCACCCACTACCCTAGAACCCAAACCAGTGCTACTAATCAGCCACATAATTCTAACCAACCACTACCCAACCTCTCATCAAACTCTTCTAATGTAAAAACTCAGCATCCCATCTGTGCTTCATATATTAATCCTAGAACTAAATACTACCACAAAGTCTTATTAAAACTCCAGAAACTTGCTATTAGATTACTACCTAACCTCATAGTGGATGGTGACAGCCACCCTAACCCAGGTCCAACCCCACCTGTTACTATCAGCCCCACAAATAACACCCATACTAGCCTACAAAACTCAAATAATGCCCCCAACTCATTTCTAGTGTGTCACCTGAACATTAGAAGTATACACAAGAAAATCCACTACTTACATGCCCTCCTAGATGTCCACTCCCCTGATATACTATGCCTTACCGAGACCTGGCTCAAGCCTACTACCATTGATAATGAGATTATACCCCCAGGGTACAATATATTAAGACTTGATTGCATCTCTAAGAAAGGAGGGGGTGGCCATCTTGTATAAATCTACTCTGGAAGTATCCAAAAGTAGTACCCCAAATGCCTTGTTTACTAACAATGCAGAAATATTCATCGCAAAGGTCCAACTCAACAAATGCAAATCTATAAACATTGCATGTATCTATATTCCCCCAGGTGGCAACACAAATACCTTGGAGGGTATCCTCCAATGGCTCTCAACTAACTGCCCCCAGGAAACTATTATTCTCGGGGATGTTAATATCGACTGGAATCCTTGCTCTTCAGACTTCCCCTCCACCTATATAAATTTGCATGACTTCTCCCAGATAATATTTTCCCCAACCAGAATCAATAAGCCTAACAAAAAAGAAAGTATCCTAGACTGGATATTAATAAACAACCTACCCCAGATATATAAAACAGGAACACTACCTGAGGACTTTAGTGATCACTTCCTAACGTATATAATCAGGAAAAAAAAATGACATCCCTCAACAATCTTCCTTTAAAACCACTAGAAGTTGTAAGAACTTTATTCAGACTAAATTTCAGAATGCACTTAACACATGTGACTGGTCCAACCTATGGCTACTTCCACTAGATGAAGTGGTCTCATACTTTAACTCTACATTTTTTGCTGTCCTGGATAACCATGCTCCCCCACACACTATCAGAAACAATAACAAAGTAGCACCATGGCTGTCCAATTATACAAGACAAAAAATTATTAGCAGAAACAAAGTGTGGACCTCCTGGAGAACCACTAAGTCCCCAAAAGACCACCTTAAATATAAACAGCAGAGAAATGATGCAAAGAAGTCTATTATGCTAGACAAAAAGAATTACTACTGTAATCTGAAACAAAAGCACCAAAATCAACTACAAAAATTCTGGTCAGGCATAAACAAACTTCTCCACCCAGGCCAATCAACTACCCCTACCTCTTCAACTACCCTCCAACAACTTCCTAAAATCGTTGCTAACACCTTTAATACTTTCTTTACAGAAACTGTGCAATCCCTAGCCAGTAAACTATCTCCATATACCCCAAGTACCACCAACCCCACACCTGATAATAAGAGCCCCTTTAAGCTTGATACTGGACCAGCATCTTTTATTATGTCCCTACTTAAAAAACTGAAACCCACCACCCTTTCAGCAGACCTACTACCTGCAGAATATCTCCAAAAAGGTGCTAATGAAATAGCATACCCCATATCAATTTTAATCAATAGAACTATTCACGAAGCCTATATCCCCCACATCTGGAAAATCTCCCACATTGTTCCTCTTCATAAAGGGGGAGATTCCACTGAACTTTCAAATTATAGGCCTATAGCCATTCTGTCTCCCTTGGCTAAAATAATGAAAAAAATGTATCCACAAGCAATTTCTTACCTATCTGAATCAAAACACTCTCATATCCCCCTCCCAGCATGGATTTAGACCTTGTCATAGTACAACCTCAGCCCTTCTCTCCTTCTCCCATACAATAAATAAAAACTGTAATGACAACAAGCTCTCCTCAGCCCTCTTCCTTGACCTATCCAAGGAATTTGATATGGTAAATCACCAGCTACTCTTAAACACATTAAAATCAATTTCCATAGATAACCTAGAAATTACCTGGATTCATTCTTACCTAGGTGACAGACAACAAGCTGTACTATGGAAGAATAACCTATCGTCCCTTTTACCAGTCACCCTTGGAGTCCCACAGGGATCTATATTAGGTCCCCTCCTATTCTCCATATTCATTAATGACCTGTACAAAGTCATCCCTGATGCAACTTGTATTCAGTATGCATATGACTCAACCCTAATCTGCTCTTCCACCTCCCCCACAGATTTACAGTCCTTGTCCCAAATCACTTTCAGCACAGTAGCAAACTGGCTCACTGGTTGCCAACTACTATTAAACCCAAATAAAACCAAACTATTACTATTCTTCCCCACTTGCAAGGTCTCCTCACCACCTGTCACCATAATATCTAACAATGGTACCATCATTTCTCCAGAACCTAGTACTAAACTACTGGGAGTAATCATCGACACCAACCTCAAGTTTGATGCTCACATAAACAAAACTATTAAAACAGTTAATAAAAAATTAGGCTCTTTATACAGGATTAAACCATTCCTATCCCCATCTGCTAGAACTATTATTGCCCGTACACATCTGCTATCGACCCTTCTTTATGCCTCACCCATCTTCATAAACCTAAGCAAATCAAACCTCAATAAATTAACTAGGTGCTACAATAACATTGCCAGATTTGCCACAGGATCAGCTTACAGAACCCATTGCTGCCTTAACCTTCAATCGTTAGACTGGCTTGAAATACCCTATCAACTGCAATATAACCAACTAATAATTGTTCACAAAATCCTCTACCAACCAGACAGTACACCATACTGAAAATATATTATTACCCCCTACAGTAACCTAAAATCCCTTTGCTCTTCCAAACAATTGCTAGTGCAAACTGTTAAAACCAACAATTCATCTGGTGAATCACTATTCTCCAACTCTGCTGGTAAAAACTGGAACCTACTTCCTGCTGAACTCACCACTGACCCCTCCTTAGGAAATACATAAAAATGCAGTGGCTTTGTCCATGTACAAACCCTGACTAACCCCCACTCAAACATAATTCATAAATGAGAACCTCATTACAGGAATAAAACTCTGACTCTCTAACTGTTAAAATTCTGTGTATCGCCCACCTACTGGAAAGATTTAAAGTTAACATTACACCATGTATGATAACCACCTTTAATATATGTGTTTTCCTTTTAAAGATGAAATCTTTAACTATTTCGTTCTCAGCTACTTGCTTCCAACCTTTGCTGTGTGTATGTGAGAAAAACATGTACCAGTGTGTACATATCGTTAAACCTCAGTTTTGCGATAGCTCACTGTACTAATTTCACTGTATTTACACTTGTTTCTGTACATTTGGAGCTTTTCTCTCCGGGCCTTCGCTGAAAATGGACCTGTATCCAGTCGGACTTTCCCGGTTAACAAATGCAAAATAAATAAAATAAATAGAGTAAACCACCAAAAAAATCCAGAACACTTGATATAACAATACTACAGAAGAATAACTCCAATGCACGTCTAGATAAATATTTAATCCACTTCAAGTCTCAAACGAAATACAAATTAATTGTCTTGTCTCTAGCGCCTCGGCAAAACTTGCCTTTACAGAGTAAAACTTCAGCAATACCTAACACCTAACCTTAAATACATTTAACAAGCCACTCCCCATCAATCAATTAAACAATTAAATTCATCACATTGAGCATACATTAGAAAAACTAAATGCATATTTATTTTAAAAAAACATAATATACATTTTTAAAAAAATAAAAAATAATAAATAAACTTACTAAATTTATAATAAACTTTTCCATGAACAGTCATGGTTAAGACCATTTGGACTTAATGTATTAAATTTTAATATAAGGCATAATTCCTTTTTCCTTAGTATTTGTTTTATATGCTGTTCACTAAAATATGATTCATTGTAAACATTATCCAATACTGTAACTTTTAAATTATCAGGTTTGCCATTATGATATTTATAAAAATGTGAAGCTAATGGGCTACTTTCTTTTTGTTTTTTTATGTCTCTGACATGTTCTTTTATCCTGCAAGACAAAGTTCTTTTTGTCTCTCCAATATAAAACTTCCCACAGGGACATTCTATACCATAAATAACCTGTAATGACTTGCAATTAAAAACACCCTTAGTTTCAAACAAAATTCCATTAATAATTTTAAACTGTGGTACTACATACCTACAAACAGTACACTTCCCACATTTTCTTGTACCCTGATATTTCACTTGTTTATACATCTGCATGTTAGGTAACTTAAAATGACTATGTACTATAAAATCCTGGATATTTCTACCTCTTTTATATGAAAAGCTAATTATATTATTTTTTAAAAAATCCACTTCATTCTTGAGTAAATTCCAACTAAAAATTACTTGTCGCTTAACATGTTCAGACAATAAAGAAAAAGTTGAAACAAAGTATATAATATCTTTAAGTTCTCTATTTTTACTAAAATATCTATCACCATTATTTTTGCTTTTATTTCTAACTCTTTTCAAGCTATATTTTAAATCACTCTCACAGTATCCTCTAATTTTAAATTTATTATAACTTAATAAATATTCTTTCTCTTTTATATTCGGGTTACTACATAATCTCTTCACCCTATAAAATTCAGTATAAGGGATAGACTGTATAACATGTGGTGGGTGATAACTTGTCCCATACAACACTGAACCAGATCCCTGAAATTTCCTGTGTAATTGATATTCTATTAGTACATTATTATGACCTTTCAGGGTAATATCTAAATAGTGGACTGTACTACCAATTTGTAGTCCATCAAATTTTATATTCATTCTATTGTTTTGTATTTCTTCTAAAAACTGTTTAACATTTTCTTGGCCTCCTTTACATATAAACAACAAATCATCAATATAACGGAAATACCTGCAAACATATTTATCATAAAATGGGTTAGTATATATATACTCCTTCTCAAATAAACCCATGAAAATATTTGCATAACTGGGGGCAAAAGCCACCCCCATTGCTGTACCTTGTTTTTGCTTATAAATATCTCTGTTAAATTCAAATATATTATTGTTCAAACACATATATAACAATTCCAATATGTATTTAGTAACTAAAGTATCACCCATAAAGTGCTTAATAGCAAATAATCCATCCTCATGTTTTATACTTGTATACAAGCTTACTACGTCTATTACAACAAAATACATGTTTTCTTCCCATACTGTATTCTTAATAAAATCAATGAGAGCAAACACATCTTTAGTATAAGAAGGTAACTCACATACATATGGTGCTAGATATGTATGTAGAAAAATAGAGACATTATGTAAAAAACTATTTGTAGCTGAAACCATGGGACGTCCAGGTGGTGGAAACTCATTTTTATGTAATTTGGGTAAACAATAAAAACATGGCATTCTAGGATTATTAAGATTAATTTTTTCTTTTACGTCCTTATAAGAAAAATATTGCAATCTATAGCCTTTATCTATAATATACTCATACTTTCTTTGAGCTTCTACATAATATAATATAATATAATCAGACAATGCAATCTTTTCATATACCTCATCTTTCTTTAAATGTGCATAGCACATATCCAAATATTGAACAACATTTAATACCACTAATTTTCCCCCCTTGTCTGAAGGTTTGAACACCATATTACAATCTTGTCCTAACTTAATCAAACTATTCCACTCTTCCTTCATTAAATTGTATTCTATTTGCCTTTTATTTTGTTTGAAATAATAAAAATCAGCCTCTATATTATGTATTAAAGATTTGTATAAATATTTAATACCATCATTACGATATGGAGGTATAAAGGTACTTTTCACTGTAACTTTACTAGTATCTAATTCACAACATTCCATACTATTTAATTCCGAATCACAAGAATAAAATTCATCATCTGTATTAATTATACTTAAATCTACATGTTCAATTTCCCCATTTTCATTATTCCCATTTTTGTCATTTTAAAAAAAATCCATAAGATGTAATTTTCGTGAAAAATTATATATGTCAGCTTTTAACATATGGATTCTAGGAAACACAGTGGGGATAAATTTTAACCCCTTGTTTAATACATTTAAATCATTCTGAGTTAATTCAAGACCTGATAAATTGACTACATACTCACAGTTCGATTGATGTTCTTTTTCAGGGTTAAAATTAGTACCATTTTCCCCTTTTATGAAAACGCTGGTTCCCATACCCTCCCCTCTGTGGTCCCTGTCCATTCCAACTCTGTTTCCGACTGGAACGGTTGTTTTCAAATGACTCTAGTCCCTTGCTGTTTCCAGGGTTGGGAAGAGCCGGAAACTCTTCACTATCCGAATCGTCTTCAGTGTGCGATAAACCGCTTTCACCTGAAATTCGTCCTTTTCCTTCTTCAACGCCATTATTCTGAACTCGTTCAAACTGCACACGCTTCCGGTTCATCTTAGAATTGTTGGTCAGTAGGAACGCCCTCTTGCTGTCGTAATCGTGCAAATCTCTGTGTAGTTTGTTCTTTTTGCGCTCTATTAAATCAGATTCATATTCTAATAATTGCTGGTTAGTTTGCACTAAAAATTGTTGTAAATCATCACTCTTGATCTTATTGCAGATATCTACACACAGATTTTTGATTTCTTCTCTCAGTTTATGTTTTTTTAAAATGTCTCTTTCTATAAGTATACGGACCCAATCTTTACTGCAACGATGAGCCGCTTGTATCCATCTCTCATGAAACTGCTTATCTTCAGCATTCATGAGATCAAAAGGGGTAGATGGATTTTTCACAGTACACAAACCTCGAGGAGTGATGTCCAACTCCTCATAACGCTGCAGGCTTTGTAAATTTAAAAAAACAGACGTTTCTTTATACAGCAATTTCTCTATTTGTGCAAACAAATCCTGAATTTCAGGAGCAACTGCAGTTTCCGATTTTTTGCCAATTCTTGCAAAAGGATTTTGCTGCCACAGTTTTCTGTCCTGCTGCCATTTATTATACAATGCTGAAACTCTTTCAGGAACAGACGTATTTTCTCTGACCATCATATTACCCATATTTACGGAGCCTGCTGCTCCGTTTGAGGAAATCAGAAAACTATCAATAGATTTTTGCGTGTTATCCATAACTGATTCTCTAAACATTCTTGGTAATGCAGCAAAGGAGTCACTAGCCATGAAGAGATACAGTAAACCACCAAAAAAGTCCAGAACACTTGATATAACAATACAAAGAGAGGAATACCAAGGAGAAGCGGTCCAAAAAGTTTAAATGTTTTATTCACAAAATAAATGAATGAACGCTATTGCAAAATCATGCGTTTTGAATGTGATTTTTTTAAGGGGTATGTTTCTGGAAAGGGGTTACCCCAAAGATTTTGTTGATAAAATAAAAGAAGAGGTCCTGGTAGGCAGGAAAGGAAGATTTAGACCGATAAAAGGGGAAAAAGAAATAGAACAAAATAATACCAAACAAAATGGGTCTAACTACCAACAAGCCCTTGTATTGGAATACAATGCTTTAAATATAAAGGTAAAAGAAGTGTTTCAAAAGGAATGGGAGAAATTTAATTTATTGACAGATTTAAAAGGACTTTCCGGGGTACCCCCCAGAGTTGTGTTTAGAAATCCAGAAAATATTAAACACATTTTGGAGAATGGGAACAACAAAAAAAGCAAGGTAGGTGATAGATCAAATTCAGGCAGGACAGGTACATTCAAATGTGGTTCCTGCAACCAATGTGAATATATTATAAATAAAGAGAGTATTTTTTTAGCAAGTAGACAGCTTTGGGTAAATGGCAAAGGTTACTTTAATTGTGAGTCCAGGGGATTGGTGTACCTAGCTATGTGCATCACATGCACATCATTTTACGTCGGAAAAACGGAAAGAACAATGAGAAGACGTATATATGAACACATGTATGATATAAAAAAGTGTAAGGGGACGAATGCACTTTATAGGCACACCACAATATGTGGGGAATACAAGTTTAGATTCTTTGTCTTGGAACAAATCAAAAAAGAATTGAGGGGTGGGCCCTGGGAGGAATGTATTGGTTATAGGGAGTTATGGTGGCAATTACTACTTGAAGCAAACAAAGATCCAGGACTGAACGAATATATTTCGATTCAGCCATTCCTAAAATTAAAAGCAAGTAAGGAATAACACCTACCCAAATTACCACTAGGTGGCAACATACTTGCTTAAAATTTTATGTATTCACAAAGGAGTTTCTTTCATGTAATAAATATCTTGAATAAACTTGAATTAGTAGAGTACTTTTATATTTTAGTATTTTAAGATAATATATTAACCTTATCTAATAAGTTTTATGAATTGTATTATTTAAATAAATGAGTTTTTAAAGTTGGAAATTTAATTAATTTATTAATTAACTAATTAAATGGAATTTATGATTGGTTAGGGTAATGACGTGTATGTATATAAATCAACAGTTTTTTAACACAGTGTATCTGATGAAGTCCATGGAGGACGAAAACGCATGATTTTGCAATAGCGTTCATTCATTTATTTTGTGAATAAAACATTTAAACTTTTTGGACCGCTTCTCCTTGGTATTCCTCTCTTTGTACAGTTTTGGTTTTGGAGGAGGTTACCGCTTTTTTCTTTGTTTAGTTCGTTTGCGGTATGGAGAAGGAGAAGGAGGTTCCGATTCTAAGCGAGGAATCTAGTCAATCTAGGAAATTGGTAGGGCAACTTACAGCCCTAGTGGACTTGCTAACACCATTATGCCAGACCTTGGTACAGTGATCCCTCCCACAGGAAGTGACGAACGAGAATGAAGGGCTGGGTCAGAGACAGCAGAAACAGAAACGAAAGAGGTTATGTTATGGCGCCGAAGGAGCGGATTTGCAGGAAGGGGGACCGAACGGTCAAACGTTTGACCCAGCGATTACACCGGGACTGCTTATGGAAGGTGATAATGACATTGACGACAACTGGGGAGCTGTACGCGATGTGCGACAACACAAAAAAGGTACTGGCAACATCTCCGGATTACAGGAGATGGATGCGTGGTTAAGGAAATTGCAAACCATTGATTTTGACTCTTGTGGTGGTAGTAAAAGTATCGCCACAAACTCCGATTCCTTTAAAAAGAAAATAGATGATGTCTCAAAACTTATGTATAAGTATAAGACTATTGTTATTGAGAACAAATACTTGAATGAGTGTTTACAGCGCAAAATAGTGCCGAAAGGGTTACGGACATGGAAGTACCCTAATAACGTGCAAATAGGGTCCTTATTTCACAAGAAGTTATTAGATGTGTTTAACAATTGTGGTCTTGAAATTATTAAATGTATTATTGATGAGAATGTGAGGAATTTGGAAATGTTATATGAACAGATTAATATTATTGATGCACACATCAAAGATGACTTAATGTTTGAAGTACACGGTGAAAAGCAGAAATATGATAAATTGAAGGATGAAATAGATGGTAGATGTAAGGAATTGATCGAAAGAAAAATGGACAAATTAAGAAGAGACATTAAAGATTATGAAAGTGAAGTCAGTTACCCTAAACCTAACAACACAAATTTTAATAATAGGAAAAACAATTTTAACAACAATTTTAATAATTTTAATAATTTCAAGGGTTATAGTAGAGGTAAAAAGTTTACACACAGGAATGAAGATAGGAACACATTTAGCTATGATTATGACATAGATTTTCCCCCCTTAGAAAGGTATGAAAGGGAAATAGGAATGGATAATAGGGAAAATGGAAATTTTCCGAGGTGGGGGGGGTTAAGAGGAAGGGAGAATTACCATTAAGGGAAGTTAATGAAGTGCCCCTATCTTTAATACCTCAAGTTATTAACTACTCAGGCAATAAATGCACTTTAAATGGATTTACCATTTACAATTTTAGTAGCCTGGTTCTTTGTAAGGAGCATTTTACATTGTTAGAAAAAGGTTTTAAGTTCATACCGAAAGTAAAAGGCAACAGAACACAAACCCTATTGGATTTGAAAATTTTCCTAAGGAAAATGAACCTGGAAATTTTATTTTCCAATGAGGATATAAACGCAACTGTGAATAGGAACCAAATCTCCCAAGAACAGAGATTGTTAAGAAATAGGTCCACTTACAACCCACCCATCCATGCACAATTAAAAAATTTTGAAAAGGTGATGGAAGCAGCCATTAAGAAAGCTGAACATAGATCAGGATTCAGACACAATTTAGGAGTTAATGAAAAGAACAAATTGGATGAATTAAGACACGACGAGGGTCTTAGGGTAATGAAACCTGATAAGGGAGGGGGGATTGTTATCATGGACGCTATAGACTACGAAGGTAGGATGAACAACATACTAAGGAATGAGAGTAAATACAAAGTGGTTTCAAGAAATGAAATCAACTTGGCTTATAGGAATATTGACATTAAGTTGGACGGTATGACTATGGAGAAAATTATAGATCCTAAAACACTTACATTTTTGAAAAAAGAGAAACCGAGGATCCCCATCATATTCGGTATACCGAAAATACATAAAGATGAATCAAATCCACCCCTTAGACCCATTGTATCGGCAATTGGCTCAAAAACTACACCACTTGCCAGATTTGTTGATGTGAAGGCCAAGCACATTTGGACAAACAAAGAAAACATACTTAAGTATTCATGGGATCTTTTGAGAAGTTTAGTCCCAGAGGTTTTTGACAGGGGGATAACCTTTGTGACGATTGATGTTGTGGATCTTTTCGGATCAATTCCCTATGAAGAAGGAATGTTGATGTTTGAAGAGGAAGTGTTTGGGGACGGTAAACTCACACATGATGACAAAATAGCAAGCACAAGCTTAATGGATATAATATTAAGGAATAATTTCTTGTTACACAAAGGGGAATACTTTCAACAGATTCAAGGGGTAGCGATGGGTGCAGTTTGCGCCCCTACTTTCGCAAATTTAGTCCTGGCAAACTGGGAGGAAAGATATATTTTTAAATCTGAGTATATTAGTTACTGCACATTGTACAAGAGGTTTTTAGATGATATTATAATATTTTGGAAGGGAAGTAATGAAAAACTTGAGGAATTTATCACATATATAGGGCAAACTACCGACTTCCTTAAATTCACTTATACCTCATCTTATGAGAAGATTTCATATTTAGATGTGGAAATTATGAAAAGAGAAAAATCTTTTGAAACCAGGGTACATAGGAAGAAGTCCTATGTTAATTCTTTTTTGCACTTCGACAGTGGGCATCCTATTTCTTGCAAGAAAAACTTGGTGAAGGGGCAATTGGTTAGGGGTTCAAGAATGTCCAGCTTGGATTCTGACTTCCAAATAGAATGTGATTTTTTAAGGGGTATGTTTCTGGAAAGGGGTTACCCCAAAGATTTTGTTGATAAAATAAAAGAAGAGGTCCTGGTAGGCAGGAAAGGAAGATTTAGACCGATAAAAGGGGAAAAAGAAATAGAACAAAATAATACCAAACAAAATGGGTCTAACTACCAACAAGCCCTTGTATTGGAATACAATGCTTTAAATATAAAGGTAAAAGAAGTGTTTCAAAAGGAATGGGAGAAATTTAATTTATTGACAGATTTAAAAGGACTTTCCGGGGTACCCCCCAGAGTTGTGTTTAGAAATCCAGAAAATATTAAACACATTTTGGAGAATGGGAACAACAAAAAAAGCAAGGTAGGTGATAGATCAAATTCAGGCAGGACAGGTACATTCAAATGTGGTTCCTGCAACCAATGTGAATATATTATAAATAAAGAGAGTATTTTTTTTAGCAAGTAGACAGCTTTGGGTAAATGGCAAAGGTTACTTTAATTGTGAGTCCAGGGGATTGGTGTACCTAGCTATGTGCATCACATGCACATCATTTTACGTCGGAAAAACGGAAAGAACAATGAGAAGACGTATATATGAACACATGTATGATATAAATAAGTGTAAGGGAACGAATGCACTTTACAGGCACACCACAACATGTGGGGAATATAAGTTTAGATTCTTTGTCTTGGAACAAATCAAAAAAGAATTGAGGGGTGGGCCCTGGGAGGAATGTATTGGTTATAGGGAGTTATGGTGGCAATTACTACTTGAAGCAAACAAAGATCCAGGACTGAACGAATATATTTCGATTCAGCCATTCCTAAAATTAAAAGCAAGTAAGGAATAACACCTACCCAAATTACCACTAGGTGGCAACATACTTGCTTAAAATTTTATGTATTCACAAAGGAGTTTCTTTCATGTAATAAATATCTTGAATAAACTTGAATTAGTAGAGTACTTTTATATTTTAGTATTTTAAGATAATATATTAACCTTATCTAATAAGTTTTATGAATTGTATTATTTAAATAAATGAGTTTTTAAAGTTGGAAATTTAATTAATTTATTAATTAACTAATTAAATGGAATTTATGATTGGTTAGGGTAATGACATGTATGTATATAAATCAACAGTTTTTTAACACAGTGTATCTGATGAAGTCCATGGAGGACGAAAACGCATGATTTTGCAATAGCGTTCATTCATTTATTTTGTGAATAAAACATTTAAACTTTTTGGACCGCTTCTCCTTGGTATTCCTCTCTTTGTACAGTTTTGGTTTTGGAGGAGGTTACCGCTTTTTTCTTTGATATAACAATACCACAGAAGAATAACTCCAATGCAAGTCTGGATAAATATTTAATCCCCTTCAAGTCTCAAACGAAATACAAATGAATTGTCTTGTCTCTAGCGCCTCGGCAAAACTTGCCTTTACAGAGTAAAACTTCAGCAATACCTAACACCTAACCTTAAATACATTTAACAAGACACTCCCCATCAATGAATTAAACAATTAAATTCATCACATTGAGCATACATTAGAAAAACTAAATGCATATTTATTTTAAAAAAACATAATATACATTTTTTAAAAAATAAAAAATAATAAATAAACTTACTAAATTTATAATAAACTTTTCCATGAACAGTCATGGTTAAGACCATTTGGACTTAATGTATTAAATTTTAATATAAGGCATAATTCCTTTTTCCTTAGTATTTGTTTTATATGCTGTTCACTAAAATACGATTCATTGTAAACATTATCCAATACTGTAAATTTTAAATTATCTGGTTTGCCATTATGATATTTATAAAAATGTGAAGCTAATGGGCTACTTTCTTTTTGTTTTTTTATGTCTCTGACATGTTTTTTTATCCTACAAGACAAAGTTCTTTTTGTCTCTCCAATATAAAACTTCCCACAGGGACATTCTATACCATAAATAACCTGTAATGACTTGCAATTAAAAACACCCTTAGTTTCAAACAAAATTCCATTAATAGTTTTAAACTGTGGTACTACATACCTACAAATAGTACACTTCCCACATTTTCTTGTACCCTGATATTTCACTTGTTTATACATCTGCATGTTAGGTAACTTAAAACGACTATGTACTATAAAATCCTGGATATTTCTACCTCTTTTATATGAAAAGCTAATTATATTATTTTTTAAAAAATCCACTTCATTCTTGAGTAAATTCCAACTAAAAATTACTTGTCGCTTAACATGTTCAGACAATAAAGAAAAAGTTGAAGCAAAGTATATAATATCTTTAAGTTCTCTATTTTTACTACAATATCTATCACCATTATTTTTGCTTTTATTTCTAACTCTTTTCAAGCTATATTTTAAATCACTCTCACAGTATCCTCTAATTTTAAATTTATTATAACTTAATAAATATTCTTTCTCTTTTATATTCGGGTTACTACATAATCTCTTCACCCTATAAAATTCAGTATAAGGGATAGACTGTATAACATGTGTTGGGTGATAACTTGTCCCATACAACACTGAACCAGATCCCTGAAATTTCCTGTGTAATTGATATTCTATTAGTACATTATTATGACCTTTCAGGGTAATATCTAAATAGTGGACTGTACTACCAATTTGTAGTCCATCAAATTTTATATTCATTCTATTGTTTTGTATTTCTTCTAAAAACTGTTTAACATTTTCTTGGCCTCCTTTACATATAAACAACAAATTATCAATATAACGGAAATACCTGCAAACATATTTATCATAAAATGGGTTAGTATATATATATACTCCTTCTCAAATAAACCCATGAAAATATTTGCATAACTGGGGACAAAAGCCGCCCCCATTGCTGTACCTTGTTTTTGCTTATAAATATCTCTGTTAAATTCAAATATATTATTGTTCAAACACATATATAACAATTCCAATATGTATTTAGTAACTAAAGTATCACCCATAAAGTGCTTAATAGCAAATAATCCATCCTCATGTTTTATACTTGTATACAAGCTTACTACGTCTATTACAACAAAATACATGTTTTCTTCCCATACTGTATTCTTAATAAAATCAGTGAGAGCAAACACATCTTTAGTATAAGAAGGTAACTCACATACATATGGTGCTAGATATGTATGTAGAAAAATAGAGACATTATGTAAAAAACTATTTGTAGCTGAAACTATGGGACGTCCAGGTGGTGGAAACTCATTTTTATGTAATTTGGGTAAACAATAAAAACATGGCATTCTAGGATTATTAAGATTAAATTTTTCTTTTACGTCCTTATAAGAAAAATATTGCAATCTATAGCCTTTATCTATAATATACTCATACTTTCTTTGAGCTTCTACATAATCAGACAATGCAATCTTTTCATATACCTCATCTTTCTTTAAATGTGCATAGCACATATCCAAATATTGAACAACATTTAATACCACTAATTTTCCCCCCTTGTCTGAAGGTTTGAACACCATATTACAATCTTGTCCTAACTTAATCAAACTATTCCACTCTTCCTTCATTAAATTGTATTCTATTTGCCTTTTATTTTGTTTGAAATAATAAAAATCAGCCTCTATATTATGTATTAAAGATTTGTATAAATATTTAATACCATCATTACGATATGAAGGTATAAAGGTGCTTTTCACTGTAACTTTACTAGTATCTAATTCACAACATTCCATACTATTTAATTCCGAATCACAAGAATAAAATTCATCATCTGTATTAATTATACTTAAATCTGCATGTTCAATTTCCCCATTTTCATTATTCCCATTTTTGTCATTTTTAAAAAAAGCCATAAGATGTAATTTTCGTGAAAAATTATATATGTCAGCTTTTAACATATGGATTCTAGGAAACACAGTGGGGACAAATTTTAACCCCTTGTTTAATACATTTAAATCGTTCTGAGTTAATTCAAGACCTGATAAATTGACTACATACTCACAGTTCGATTGATGTTCTTTTTCAGGGTTAAAATTAGTACCATTTTCCCCTTTTATGAAAACGCTGGTTTCCATACCCTCCCCTCTGTGGTCCCTGTCCATTCCAACTCCGTTTCCGACTGGAACGGTTGTTTTCAAATGACTCTAGTCCCTTGCTGTTTCCAGGGTTGGGAAGAGCTGGAAACTCTTCACTATCCGAATCGTCTTCAGTGTGCGATAAACCGCTTTCACCTGAAATTCGTCCTTTTCCTTCTTCAACGCCATTATTCTGAACTCGTTCAAACTGCACACGCTTCCGGTTCGTCTTAGAATTGTTGGTCAGTAGGAACGCCCTCTTGCTGTCGTAATCGCGCAAATCTCTGTGTAGTTTGTTCTTTTTGCGCTCTATTAAATCAGATTCATATTCTAATAATTGCTGGTTAGTTTGCACTAAAAATTGTTGTAAATCATCACTCTTGATCTTATTGCAGATATCTACACACAGATTTTTGATTTCTTCTCTCAGTTTATGTTTTTTTAAAATGTCTCTTTCTATAAGTATACGGACCCAATCTTTACTGCAATGATGAGCCGCTTGTATCCATCTCTCATGAAACTGCTTATCTTCAGCATTCATGAGATCAAAAGGGGTAGATGGATTTTTCACAGTACGCAAACCTCAAGGAGTGATGTCCAACTCCTCATAATGCTGCAGGCTTTGTAAATTTAAAAAAACAGACGTTTCTTTATACAGCAATTTCTCTATTTGTGCAAACAAATCCTGAATTTCAGGAGCAACTGCAGTTTCCGATTTTTTGCCAATTCTTGCAAAAGGATTTTGCTGCCACAGTTTTCTGTCCTGCTGCCATTTATTATACAATGCTGAAACTCTTTCAGGAACAGATGTATCTTCTCTGACCATCATATTACCAATATTTACGGAGCCTGCTGCTCCGTTTGAGGAAATCAGAAAACTATCAATAGATTTTTGCGTGTTATCCATAACTGATTCTCTAAACATTCTTGGTAACGCAGCAAAGGAGTCACTAGCCATGAAGAGATACAGTAAACCACCAAAAAAGTCCAGAACACTTGATATAACAATACCACAGAAGAATAACTCCAATGCACGTCTGGATAAATATTTAATCCACTTCAAGTCTCAAACGAAATACAAATGAATTGTCTTGTCTCTAGCGCCTCGGCAAAACTTGCCTTTACAGAGTAAAACTTCAGCAATACCTAACACCTAACCTTAAATACATTTAACAAGACACTCCCCATCAATCAATTAAACAATTATATTCATCACATTGAGCATACATTAGAAAAACTAAATGCATATTTATTTTAAAAAAAAACATAATATACATTTTTTAAAAAATAAAAAATAATAAATAAACTTACTAAATTTATAATAAACTTTTCCATGAACAGTCATGGTTAAGACCATTTGGACTTAATGTATTACATTTTAATATAAGGCATAATTCCTTTTTCCTTAGTATTTGTTTTATATGCTGTTCACTAAAATATGATTCATTGTAAACATTATCCAATACTGTAACTTTTAAATTATCAGGTTTGCCATTATGATATTTATAAAAATGTGAAGCTAATGGGCTACTTTCTTTTTGGTTTTTTATGTCTCTGACATGTTCTTTTATCCTACAAGACAAAGTTCTTTTTGTCTCTCCAATATAAAACTTCCCACAGGGACATTCTATACCATAAATAACCTGTAATGACTTGCAATTAAAAACACCCTTAGTTTCAAACAAAATTCCATTAATAGTTTTAAACTGTGGTACTACATACCTACAAATAGCACACTTCCCACATTTTCTTGTACCCTGATATTTCACTTGTTTATACATCTGCATGTTAGGTAACTTAAAACGACTATGTACTATAAAATCCTGGATATTTCTACCTCTTTTATATGAAAAGCTAATTATATTATTTTTTAAAAAATCCACTTCATTCTTGAGTAAATTCCAACTAAAAATTACTTGTCGCTTAACATGTTCAGACAATAAAGAAAACGTTGAAACAAAGTATATAATATCTTTAAGTTCTCTATTTTTACTACAATATCTATCACCATTATTTTTGCTTTTATTATTATTATTTTATTTACTTTTTTAAAAATGACAAAAATGGGAATAATGAAAATGGGGAAATTGAACATGTACATTTAAGTATAATTAATACAGATGATGAATTTTATTCTTGTGATTCGGAATTAAATAGTATGGAATGTTGTGAATTAGATACTAGTAAAGTTACAGTGAAAAGTACCTTTATACCTCCATATAGTAATGATGGTATTAAATATTTATACAAATCTTTAATACATAATATAGAGGCTGATTTTTATTATTTCAAACAAAATAAAAGGCAAATAGAATACAATTTAATGAAGGAAGAGTGGAATAGTTTGATTAAGTTAGGACAAGATTGTAATATGGTGTTCAAACCTTCAGACAAGGGGGGAAAATTAGTGGTATTAAATGTTGTTCAATATTTGGATATGTGCTATGCACATTTAAAGAAAGATGAGGTATATGAAAAGATTGCATTGTCTGATTATGTAGAAGCTCAAAGAAAGTATGAGTATATTATAGATAAAGGCTATAGATTGCAATATTTTTCTTATAAGGACATAAAAGAAAAATTTAATCTTAATAATCCTAGAATGCCATGTTTTTATTGTTTACTCAAATTACATAAAAATGAGTTTCCACCACCTGGACGTCCCATAGTTTCAGCTACAAATAGTTTTTTACATAATATCTCTATTTTTCTACATACATATCTAGCACCATATGTATGTGAGTTACCTTCTTATACTAAAGATGTGTTTGCTCTCATTGATTTTATTAAGAATACAGTATGGGAAGAAAACATGTATTTTGTTGTAATAGACGTAGTAAGCTTGTATACAAGTATAAAACATGAGGATGGATTATTTGCTATTAAGCACTTTATGGGTGATACTTTAGTTACTAAATACATATTGGAATTGTTATATATGTGTTTGAACAATAATATATTTGAATTTAACGGAGATATTTATAAGCAAAAACAAGGTACAGCAATGGGGGTGGCTTTTTCCCCCAGTTATGCAAATATTTTCATGGGTTTATTTGAGAAGGAGTATATATATACTAACCCATTTTATGATAAATATGTTTGCAGGTATTTCCGTTATATTGATGATTTGTTGTTTATATGTAAAGGAGGCCAAGAAAATGTTAAACAGTTTTTAGAAGAAATACAAAACAATAGAATGAATATAAAATTTGATGGACTACAAATTGGTAGTACAGTCCACTATTTAGATATTACCCTGAAAGGTCATAATAATGTACTAATAGAATATCAATTACACAGGAAATTTCAGGGATCTGGTTCAGTGCTGTATGGGACAAGTTATCACCCACCACATGTTATACAGTCTATCCCTTATACTGAATTTTATAGGGTGAAGAGATTATGTAGTAACCCGAATATAAAAGAGAAAGAATATTTATTAAGTTATAATAAATTTAAAATTAGAGGATACTGTGAGAGTGATTTAAAATATAGCTTGAAAAGAGTTAGAAATAAAAGCAAAAATAATGGTGATAGATATTGTAGTAAAAATAGAGAACTTAAAGATATTATGTACTTTGTTTCAACTTTTTCTTTATTGTCTGAACATGTTAAGTGACAAGTAATTTTTAGTTGGAATTTACTCAAGAATGAAGTGGATTTTTTAAAAAATAATATAATTAGCTTTTCATATAAAAGAGGTAGAAATATCCAGGATTTTATAGTACATAGTCGTTTTAAGTTACCTAACATGCAGATGTATAAACAAGTGAAATATCAGGGTACAAGAAAATGTGGGAAGTGTACTATTTGTAGGTATGTAGTACCACAGTTTAAAACTATTAATGGAATTTTGTTTGAAACTAAGGGTGTTTTTAATTGCAAGTCATTACAGGTTATTTATGGTATAGAATGTCCCTGTGGGAAGTTTTATATTGGAGAGACAAAAAGAACTTTGTCTTGTAGGATAAAAGAACATGTCAGAGACATAAAAAAACAAAAAGAAAGTAGCCCATTAGCTTCACATTTTTATAAATATCATAATGGCAAACCTGATAATTTAAAAGTTACAGTATTGGATAATGTTTACAATGAATCATATTTTAGTGGACAGCATATAAAACAAATACTAAGGAAAAAGGAATTATGCCTTATATTAAAATGTAATACATTAAGTCCAAATGGTCTTAACCATGACTGTTCATGGAAAAGTTTATTATAAATTTAGTAAGTTTATTTATTATTTTTTATTTTTTAAAAAATGTATATTATGTTTTTTTTAAATAAATATGCATTTAGTTTTTCTAATGTATGCTCAATGTGATGAATTTAATTGTTTAATTGATTGATGGGGAGTGTCTTGTTAAATGTATTTAAGGTTAGGTGTTAGGTATTGCTGAAGTTTTACTCTGTAAAGGCAAGTTTTGCTGAGGCGCTAGAGACAAGACAATTCATTTGTATTTTGTTTGGGACTTGAAGTGGATTAAATATTTATCCAGACGTGCATTGGAGTTATTCTTCTGTGGTATTGTTAAATAAAATAAATACTTCATACAGAACAAGATGAAAGTGCTCTCTCAATGTCTTGTGACATAGAAGGCCAAAATGCTAGTCCTCTCGCCCTCCTTTTTGTAGAATCGGTTCCTGGGTGACCACAATGCAAGATAGTGATATACTCTTGTTGCAAGGACTTTAGAACAATGACTTTTTGACTTTTCATGACAATACCATCATCAGACACAAACCTCATCTCTGTAAGGAAAAAAAGGTTTCACTTCCTGAGGTAAACTAGATTGCTTTGACAGCCATCCTCAATTGATAAAGTGGTTGAGCTTCTGTAAAACAGAATCTGTGGCTGCATGATTTCTAAGCTCATCTAGACATGTGGAAGAAAAAGTTTTCACTTCCATGGCTTCAAAATCAAGTTTCTCAGTCTCATGCTGTTCAGAGGTATTTCTGGGTGATCTGGATAATGTATCAGCAAGATAAAGAAGTTCGCCTTTTGTGTAGACAAGATTGAAATTGTACTTCTGCAATCTCAACATCAAGCATTGCAATCTGGCCAGAGTTGAATGCATTGGCTTTCTCAAAATAGTAACTAGAGGTTGGTGATCTGTTTCAATCTGGATAGATCTACAATAAATATAGTCATGGAACTTAGAACTTGCAAACACAATTGCCAAAAGCTCTTTCTCCATCTGAGCATAATGGATTTCAGTTTGGTTTAGAGATCTAAATGCATAGGCTACAGATTGACTTTTTTGAAGAATGACTGTACCAAGACCAAATTTTGAAACATCACAAGAAAAAGTAACTGGTTTGTGGCCATCATAGTATCTGAGAGCTGGTGGACTGGCAATTCTCTGTTTCAGGACATCAAATGTTCTATGGTGTTTTTCCATGACCAGGATATATCTTTATGTGTCAGCTTTCTAAGCGGTGCTGCTAGTTGGCTTAAATCAGGAATGAACTTGCCTAGATAGTTAACCATGCCAAGAAAACGTTGAAGAGCTTGAACATTGTCTGGAGCTGGCATCTCAAGAACAGCTGTTTGCTTTGAAGGGTCTGGTCGTAATTCTGAAATGGTAAACAAATGACCAACAGAAGTAACTTCCCGTAACCTGAACTTGCACTTCTTAGAATTCAACTTAAGATTTACTTAAAAAGATCTTTTCAGAACTTTCTCAAGGTTTCTGTCATGCTCAGCTTCACCATTACCTCCTACTAAAATATCATCTCTTATAATAGATACCCAGAAAAAAATTTACTCTATTGAACATTGAAAGACTTCACTGGCAGAATTTATCCCAAATGGCATTCTCAAAAATATGTACCTGCCAAAAGGAGTACTGAATGTAGTGAGTAGTGAGGATTTCTTGTCAAGCAAAATTTGCCAAAATGAACTCTTTGCATTCCAAGACAGAAAGAATAGTAGCATTTGGCATCTGAGCTGTGACTTCTTCAACTGTACGTATTGGATGATGATGTCTTTTTAGTGCTTTGTTCAAATCTTGTGGATCAATACATATTCTGATATTATCTGAGCATTTCTTATGAGTAATCACCATGGAAGATACCCATTCAGTTGGTTCATCAACTAGACAAATTACACCTTACCGCACAATTTTGTCTAGCTTGGCTTTGACTCTGTATTGCATAGCTGCTGGAACTCTCTGGGTTGGTCAGACAACTGGGCTGACATCTGAGTCTGACTTCATGGAGTACACAACTGGAAGCTTGCTTAGTTTGTCTTTGAAAAGATCAGCATAGGTAGAGAAAATATACTGGGTGAAATTAGAGTAGTGGTCTTTCAAACTAACATGATGGACTACCTTATTAAATTAAAGCAGTCCCATTTTCAAACTGCATTTGAGCCCTAATAATGACTGGATGTGCCTTTTGATCACATAAAATAACAAGTCGTAGTTTTTTCCAGCATAATAACATGAAAGTACTACTGAGCCCTTGGTCTGAATCTCTTTGCCACTATAAGCAACATTGCACTTTGAACCTTTGTCAACTTTGAGCTCTATGGGTCTCCCATTTATCCAAACAGTGCAAAATACTTCATTCTTTGCCCTTAAATCTACTGCATTGACTGTTTTATGAAACACTGACACACCATCAACATAAAGCATAGGGTTGCAGCTTTCTAAATGATTAACTTGTTTCTTTGAGTGTTCTCTTTTAATGAAAGAATGTGTGCCCTTTGATTTACAAAATCTTTTTAAATTATTTAATTTATTGCATGTGTGACATTGCTGACTAAAATCTAAACAATTTTCCCTTTTAGGCTTATGACTTCCTCCACAATTATGACAGATGGCTATGAAACTGGGTAGGGGCACATGCTTTGAGTTTGCTGACTCACTCTTATGCATCAGTAAGACTATGCAGTTTCCAGAGCACACCTTAGTACTTGCTAGAAAGCCACTATGGGGTATCATTGTGAGTGTTGCAGGGTTTACAGTTGCAGCCTTGTGCTCGGGCCTATTTCTGTTAACCATGTGCTGCACACTATCAACATGGGCTTTAGAAGTTACTGGAACAATGAATCTGTCACTTATAAGCATATTTGTGTGCTTTTCTTTGAGCTCATATATCTGATAAATCTCAATGACCTTATTCAAAGTTAAATCACTGTCATGAAGCAAAATCTTTCTCACAGCATCATCTTTAATACCACACACAAGGCTGTCTTCTATCAGCTCATCCCTTAAATTACCAAATCTGCACATTTTAGCTTTGTTTCTCAAGTCTGTTATACATGCTGCAAAGTTTTCATCAGGCTTTTGATCCCATTTGTAAAATATGTGCCTTTGCATTGTAACATTCATTTGGGGGTGACACATTACTCTAAATTTACGGTTTAAGCACTCTGGGTCCTCTCTTAACTCAGTCGGTACAACTATATGATGTTTTCCCCCCTTTCCTGCAAAGACAGCAGCTGCATACACAAATTAATGTTTCCTTTCTATGGCTTCTGAACCAGCTAAATTAAGCAGAATAAATGCCTTTGTATGGTCATCTTTATCAGAAAATGCAACCTGCATTCAAATGTCGTAGTCTTGCACAAACATTCTCCAGTTCTCTACAATATTATTGTCAAATACAAATGGAGTTGGCTTTCAAAATCCATCTACCGTGCCAGCAAATTATGCCCCAAATACACTGAAATAATATGTCCCTTGTAAGTATGTACGAACATACACAGAGCCAGCACTTGTAATAACATTCAAATAACATTCAAATGTACAATAAACTCTTTAAAATGGTTTACTTTGTGGAATATGCTCTGTAATGGCTGCATTGTGCAAATTAACTGTGCTGTAATACTGCAGAAGCATGTGAACACTTTACACACTTCAGACAACTTCAGTAACTTTGCTTAATGTGAAAAAGTAGTGTTTAGCAAAACATGTGGTTGATTCCCTTATTTTATTTGTTTTATGTGTCAGACTTTATTTCAAACATTTTCTGTAGTTATTTCAAATATTTCTGTTAATATATTTTAATATTGGATATTTCTGTCACTTACAAATTTGTTTAGAGTTTTTAGTATGCCTCATTTCATATTTTGCAAATAAGAAATAGTTTGAACAAGTTTTAATACCTGAAATTTGTTTCTGACCTGTTTTGTGAGTTATACATGCAGTAGGGCTGATTCGCTCCTATACAGTCCTCCAGTGTTAATTTTGTGTCTCTTGGTCTTGAACTGAAGAATCTGGCTTTCCTTCTGGCCCCATGTCCATTTTTAGCCATGCCTCTTCTGGCACCATGTCACTCCACTCTCTCTCTCTCTCTGTTATAGATGATGAACAGGGAGGGTAGTTCGTTTATATGCCTTATTACACAGAAACACATCAAGATGGATATCAACTTTACAAAATATAAACAAACAGATTAAATGACAGACTATTCAAATATACATGCTTAAATCTCAGCAGCTTACTACAAAATGGCAATCAGGCTCTCATGTGCTCAATATTCAAACACTTGTGCAAGCCCCTAGAAAGCTTCTTAAAGCTGTAGTGTACACACACACTGATCTACACATACCATCCACTCTACAAGCCCCTCACCCTGGGTCACGGATACAGCTATCTCCCACTTCAGAACTCTCCACCTGCAACCTTTCTGTTTCTGGGAGATGGTCATTACCAACAGAGTATGTCATTTCCCTATAAAGTTTGAACTGAATAGTGTCTTCTAATGACAGCTGACTTTGCTATTGTGGCATGCACACTAAGTTATGAGCACATTCCTGGTATCCCCTCCCCCACCTAATCCTTATCTCATCCTCCCTCCTGCAACTTATTTCTACAACTACCTAAAAGTACTATGACTGTAGCCTTCTGATCTAAGGTAGCAGTTTTCCCTTCTAACAGCAGTTATCATTCTTCATGCTTTGCCACTTAGGATTTTGTATGCCTGTATGCTAAACGATTTGTGCATCTATATTTGCTAACTACACAGCTTGAAAAGCAACTACTCCTATATTTTGTGCTGCACTGACCTGCTGTAATTTTGTATTTCTGACTGGGTTTGCAATCAGTCTTGGCCAGGTTTCTACCCATTGTGTTCCCACTCCTCTCTCCTACTCTACCACCATTCCCACCCACCTCCACTTTCCTTAAATTTATCCTCTGTCTAATGTTGCATAGAACCACCCACTAACCTATCACATAATTCTCCATCCAATATAAACCCCTCCCTCCCACCTACCACACTTCCCCCAGCCTTCAAATACCTACCCACCTAATTATCTTAAGCAGCTCACATCTGACTTTTTTCTTTACTCTCCTTCATACTATAATTCCATCTCATCTTCCTTTTCCTCCTCCCATACAAACCCTACAAACACAAACACCCTCCATCTCTGTTTCATATTTACTACTTATTTCTCCTCCTAACTCTCTTCAGAATCATGCTTCAGTTCTACCTCATAAGCCCTCTACTGTTCTAGTTCTCATTTCTAACTTTCTACTACGTACAACTGAATTATCTACTACCACCTCCTACACTCACTCTTGCCACAACTAAAACAGACACCCTCCTTCCTTTCTTAATCTCCCCTTCTCAGGATAATATCTCCAGTATATAAACTCCTTAAACTCAAAATATTCTCACTGTCTCCTATACAAATCCCTCCTCTATTACAAATACCCTTCCAAATCCTCCCTACTAACAACTCTTCTACTTGATGGGGATATCCACCCCAATCCAGGCCTTACCACCCCAACTCCAAGCCCTCCCACCATCACTCATTCAACCAACCCCACTCCAGGCCCAGTCACCCCCACACATCCCACCACTAAACTTCCACTCACTTGTCACCAATCACCTCCCACCCCCTCTGCTATCACACACTTCACAATCTACTGAATATAGTTACAAAGTCTACTTAATAGAATTACAGAGCTATACTCTTAGGTCATCTATTACTCTCCTCATATCCTAGCCCTATCTGAAACATGGCTAAAACCACATACCTCTAACTCAGAAATCTTAGCCCCCAATGCAACATTTAACATCTAGATAGAAACAACCAAAAAAGGGAGAGGAGTAGCCATAACTGTACTCTGAGCAACTCAATCCCCCCCAACTACTCTCCTAAATTTCAACCCAGCTGAGCTACTTATACTAAACTGTCACCTCAACCCACAAAAGAAATGTACTATTGCAACCATCTATAGGAAATAATATCCTTATCCTTGAACTCATCCTTTCATGGATTTTTCTCCACATCCCCTATGAGACTATTATCCTTGAAGATGTCAACATTAATTGGCAAAAACTATCAACCAACTCTCCAGATCTTAACATGAATCTCCACGGCTTCAACCAACTCATTAAAATACCCACTCACTATAATAAAAACAACAATAATAAAAACAACAATAATAGCTCCACCCTAGATTGGATCGTTATCTCTGATCCAAACCTATATCAAAACCCTGGCACACTTCTTGACTCCCTAAGTGACCACCTCCTCATCTTTGTACATAGGCACTCCCTACATATACCTAAGGCCCCCCTTTGCACATACTGTCACAACCTCTACTTCTTCAATGAACAATCATTCAATAATAAGCTCTCATCCATTAACTGGCCCAGACTCATAAATATTCCTCTCAATGATGCAGTTCTAGAATTCAACCATATTTTCCTTGATGTCCTTAACATCCTAGCACCACTAAGGAAAGTTAGGATTAAAACAACCCATACCCCTTGGCTCTCTAAGGACACTCTCACTCTTATTAAAAAACAGGAGAGCACCTAGAAGGTTTGGCTAAAAACTAAATCTTCTGTGTTACTCCAAAAATATAAAGCATTCAGAAATCTCACAAAAAAAGCATATTAACAATGACAAGAAAAAATTCTACCATAAGGCCCAATTCAGCCACAGTTCTAACCCAAAAATTCTGGTGCACAATTAACAAGATCCTATGACTACCCCAAACCCCTATACAAACAATACTCCGCAAGAAACTGCCACTCTACTACTAAACTCTTATTTCATTGAATCAATTTGTAAACTTACTGACACAGACCAAAATAACAACCTTCCACCCACCTATCCTAACACTACCCTACCAGTACCACCCCTTTCTCGCTAAACCCTGTTCCCACTGCCTACATAAAATCTTTTCTACTTAAACTAAAACCATGTTCCCCCTCTGCAGATAATCCCCCCCTTTCTTAAACTCACAGCTCACTCAAATGTCTACCCTGTCGTTATACTCATAAACAGGTCAATCCAAGAATCTACTCTTCCTGATATTTGGAAATCTTTTGATATTGTACTATTACACGAAGGAGGTAACTCCACTGATCCATTAAATTATAGACCCATAGCCGTTCTCTCACCGCTCTCTAAAATTCTAGAAAAATGCAAACACAATCAACTTCTTAACTATCTAATAGACAAAAACCTTTTGACACCTACTCAATGTGGCATTAGGCCAAACCATAACATATCTACCGCCCTTCTCTCTTTCACTCATACTGTTGCAGAGGACAGAGACAAAAAGCTACTGGTCTCAGGTCTTTTCCTTGACCTCTTAAAAACTTTTGATACCATCTCACACTCTAAATTACTATCTAAATTAGTTGATCTCAAATACTTCTCCTCTGCTATTCTCTTGTTATCAAACTACCTTTCTAATAGGCTACAGACAGTCAGATGGCGTTCCACCTGCTCCTCTTTCTTACCCATCCAGAGTGGTGTCCCCCCAAGGCTCCATTCTGGGACCTCTTCACTTCAAAATCTTCAGAAACAACCTCCACTCTTCATGCATCACCTCCTCCCTGATACAATATGCAGACGACTCTACCCTTATCTCCCAATCTGATGACATCTCTTACCTCCACTCTATCATCAATGCACATTTCACTTCGTTGAACAATGGCAAATTGATAACCAGCTCATCCTAAACACCCCCAAAAAACAACCTCCTCCTTTTCTTCCCTAAATCCCTCTCCCACCATTAAACCACCTTTACTGTCTCGTCACATGACATTACCTTTATCAAAGCTGACTCTCACTCTAAACTTCATGGTATTATAATTGATGACCAATTAAAATTTGACCTCCATATACAACACTGAATTAAAAAGACAAATCAACAAATGGGTCTACTCTATAGAAACAAAAAATTCCTAGCCTTTAACTCCATACGCTCTCTGGCACAGACCTTCCTCCTACCTTATAATTTGTACACCTCTCTGATACTCATTTTTCTACAATAAACCTTAATAACCAAATTGGAAAAAACCCATAACAACATAGCTCAATTTGCTAGCAATCAACCATACAAATCCCATCACTGCCTCACTTTAAAACAACTTCAATGGCTTGAGTTCCCCCAATGACTTCTTTCCCAACTACAGTTCACTCACACCTTACTAAACAAACCCTTAGTCTGTCCATCTCTCTCCTCTCTCATATCCCTTTACACCCCCTCTTGAACTCTACTCAGCTCTGATCAACACCTCTTTAATATTTATAAAACCAACAAAAACATTTGCAACTTTCTGTATAAAAGCACAGTGTGCCAAGCCAGGAACAATCTCCCACCAAATATTTGTAGCATCAAATGTGCAACCTGCTTCAGAATTAAACTTAAAAACTACCCTTTTTATTCAAGCTCCTACCCATGCCAGGGCCATTGTTAATCCCCCCACCTCTATACCCCTCACTACTCAAAATCTATCAGCCTACTACTTAATCCCCCCTCTATATCCCTCTCTTCTTCAAATCTTTCATCCTTCTACTACCTATATTCTCTGTTAATAACAACACTAATATATATTCACTACCAATCTAGATCTGTTTTCTGTAATATAATGACCTGCTAACATGAACTTAAATCTGTTTCTTTTTTCTCTATCTCTAAACTGCCATATGGTTTTCACTCAGTATTTTTATTTTATCCTTGTATATACTTTTTATGCAACTTCTGTTATTGTAAATATGTGAAACACTATAACTACATAAGTTTTCCTGCTGCTTTTCTCCTTGAGTCTCCACTGAAAACAGGCACTTGGCTCAGCAGGACTAACCCAGTTAACAAATGACAAATACATAAATAAATAAATATGGTTTTCTATGTTGAAACCTCTCTCTAGGCTTAATACATACTCTATTTGATCTAGAATTGCAAGTCTATGGATTTTATAACATGCCATTAGCCTTAAAATGTATTATCCATAAATCCTGTAAGTTTTAACAAAATAGCTTCCTTGGAGTGATCTTCAAATAAAAGTCTGGAAGGGATATTATAAAAGCAAAGATGACCATGCCTCTACCCCTACAATCATATCTGAGGGATTCATATCTCTTATAGCCTGGAAGAAGTGTGTCTTTGCACTGACATGGTTTAGTAAGTATAACAAACGAGTGTTTAAATTAATGGCACAGAGAGGTTAGTTCTACTTTTTAGATGGAGTATGAACACTTGTGCAACATATAGCAATCTTAACATTTCAAAGCCACAGTCCTACTACTCTTCTTAATTGCATGAAGGATATAATTTATGACTCTCTACTAGATATTCTAATAAATAATAAAGTTGGAGACAATGATGCAGTAACAACTCTATGATTCACTGGAAGAAAATACAACTATTTAAGGTTTTACATGAATGGGTAACCTCAAGAATTTAGGGAATATGTAAATCAGTATGATAAATTATTAATATTTTCAGAATGGAAAAGAGCAGCTATATCATGTGCAAGAGTTGCAGGTAATGAAATGGACAGAGGTCTTTAAAGAGTCCAGTAATCAAATTCAAATGGAAAAACACATGCAAATCCACAAGAGAGCATCTGGTCAGAGAGGAAAAGATGTGTGCATCTGCATGTAATGTTTCTTTCTCACATATAAACATATACATCCATATATATATATATATATATATATATATATATATATATATATATATATATATAAAAATATAAAACATGTATAACTTGTAAAAATGTTAAGTACTTTTGCTGCTACATAGTTGTTTGGCATGTACCATTACTTCTTATACTATTGCATAAAATAATAATATTAACTGTAAAAACTGCATCTTTTCTCCCAGGTCCTCTGGTGAAAAAAGGCTTCGGCTCAGTCAGACATTCCCAATCAACAAATGTAATATATATATATATATATATATATATATATATATATATATATATATATATATATATATTTACATATTATATATGCACAAGTTCAAAAAAACTCTGGTGGCAGGACTTGTATAAAACACAGGTTTATTCAGTAATACACATAGTCCATTAAAACTAGGTATGCTACATACGTATTTGCCTTCCTGCATTCACAGTTTACCTTTCTTAGCATTTGCAGTCAAGCATGTCTGTCTTATGAATTTTAACACAGTTTATACTTCTGGCTAGAGAATGAATAATCATGTCATCCAAGTGTACAGCAGCACGACAGGAATGAGGCTTCAGTATGTTATCCATCAACCTCTGAAAAAAGGCTAGGGCTATATGTATGCAAAATGGGAACATTCTGTACAGGATCAAATGGTGGAAATTGAAAAAGGGTAATTGTGAAGTGATGTTCAGGGAAGAGTTAAGACAGGCACTGGGTGGCAGTGAAGAATACCTGATAGCTGGGTAACTACAGCAGAGCTAGTAAGAGAGATCGCTATAAAAAGTTGCTTGGTGTGACATCTGGAAAGATGAAGGAGGACAAGGAGACCTGGTGGGGGAATGAAGAAGTACAGGAGAGTATACAGAGAAAGAGGGTGGCAAAGAAGAAGTGGGATTGTCAAAGAGATGAAGAAAGTAGACAAGAGTATAGGGAGATGAGGTTCATGGAAAAGAGAGAGGTGGCGAAGGCTAAGGATAAGACATATGAAGAGTTGTATAAAGGGTTGGACACTAAGGAGGGAGAAAAGGACGTGTACCAATTGGCTAGACAAAGGGACCGAGCTACTAAAGATGTGCAGCAGGTAAGGATGATAAAGGATAATGAGGGAAACATACTCACAAGCGAGGAGGGTGTGTTGAGGAGATGGAAAGAGTACTTTGAGCGGTTGATGAATGAAGAGAATGAGAGGGAGAGAAGGTTGGATGATGTGCAGATAGTGAATCATGAAGTGCAGTGGATTAGCAAGGAGGAAGTAAGGATAGCTATGAAGAGGATGAAAAACAGAAAGGCTGTTGGTCCAGATGACAAACCTGTTGAAGCATGGAGGTGTTTAGGTGAAATGGCAGTGGAGTTTTTAACTAGATTGTTTAATGAAATCTTGGAAAGTGAGAGGATGCATGAGGAATGGAGAAAAAGTGTTTTGGTAATGATTGTTAAGAATAAGGGTGATGTGTAGAGTTGTAGTAACTACAGAGGGATTAAACTGATCACAGCATGAAGTTAATGGAAAGAATAGTGGAAGCTAGGTTAAGAAGCGAGGTGATGATGTGATGTGATGTTTGTTTTGAGAGTGTTGATGGAGAAGTACAGAGAAGGTAAGAAGGTGTTGCATTGTGTCTTTATGGATTTAGAGAAAGCATTTGACAGGGTGCCTAGAGTGGAGTTGTGGTATTGTATGAGGAAGTCGGGAGTGTCAGAAAAGTATTTAAGAGTGGTACAGGATATGTACGAGGGTAGTGTGACAGCGGTGAGGTCTGCGGTGGGAGTGATGGATGCGTTTAAGGTGGAGGTGGGATTACATCAAGGATCAGCTCTGAGCCCTTTCTTATTTGCAATGGTGATGGACAGGTTGACAGACAAGATCAGTCAGGAGTCCCCATGGACTATGATGTTTGCAGATGACATTGTGATCTGTAGTGAGAGTAGGGAACAGGTGGAGGAGACCCTGGAGAGGTGGAGATCTGCTCTAGAGAGAAGAGGAATGAAGGTCAGTAGGACTAAGACAGAATATAGGTGTGTGAATGAGATGGAGGATAGAGGAATGGTGAGGATGCAGAAAGTAGAGTTGGTAAAGGTGGATGAGTTTAAGTACTTGGGATCAACAGTTCAGAGTAATGGTGAGTGTTGAAGAGAGGTGAAGAAGAGAGTACAGGCAGGATGGAGTGGGTGGAGAAAAGTGTCAGGAGTGATTTGTGACAGACGAGTACCAGTAAGAGTGAAAGGGAAGGACTACAAGAGGGTAGTGAGACCAACTATGTTATATGGGTTGGAGACAGTGGCACTGACAAAAAGGCAGGAGTCAGAGCTTGATGTGGCAGAGTTGAAGATGTTAAGATTTGTACTGGGTGTGATGAGGATGGACAGGATTAGGAATAAGTATATTAGAGAGTCAGCCCAGGTTGGAAGGTTTGGAGACAAAGCCAGAGAGGCAAGATTATGTTGGTTTGGACATGTGCTGAGGATGGATGCAGAGTATATTGGGAAAAAGATGCTAAGGATGAAGCTGCCAGGTAACAGGAAAAGAGGGAGGCCTAAGATAAGGTTTATGGATGTGGTGAGGTGATTCAGGTGGTTGGTGTGACAGAGCAAGATGCAGAGGACAGGAAGAAATGGAAACAGTTGATCTGCTGTGGCGACCCCTAACGGGAGCAGCCGAAAGAAGAAGTGTACAGGAATAGACAATGAATGGTTATAAAGGCTGTTTTTTTATTTGTTTGGCAGAGAAGATAATTAGAATATGTTTGCATCCTATCATCACGTGCACTGTTGTTAATTATCTGGACTTTCCTAAGTCCTCTGTTAATACGTCATTTCTGAGCATGGGATAGGTATCAAACTTTGATATGCTGGTAAGTTTCCTAATGTCAGTGCAGTGTTTTATACTTCCATCATGCTTATGAATGAGTATACCGGACCCCTACAGTCACTTTGTGACTCTTCTATCAAGTCTAGCTTAAGCATTTTTAAATTTGTTTTAGCAATTGTCTCTGTGAATATTGCACTCTACAAGCCTTCACTCCTATTGTTGTCTCTCTGTGCTAATGTCTTCCAGAATTTTCTAAAAACATTGTTTCTTAACATAAATCATCTTACTTTCTGCTTTAGTGATCTTGATATGGATTTCTCTAGTTGCACTTCAGATAAAAAGATTACTTTCTTCTCACAGTGAATCTGCAGAATTCTTAACTTCTCTTCATGGCTTCAGTAATAATGTGATATTGCTGTTCTGTCTTCCTATTTCCTGGTTCTCTACCCTTATAGTTAACTGGATTTATTCTTTCTTTCTCCTTACTTATTTGCCCAGAAATTTGTTTTTCTTGCACATTCACATGGAATCATGGTGTAAATTCTAGATGATGGCCATTCTTATAATCGACTTATTTCTTCATTTCCTGTGTGGCATGTATATACACAATTATTACAGGGATTGCAAATTTATCTTGCACAGGGCATCTTTTTTCCTGCATATGTTTGATTATCAATGTCAATCAGCTCTCTTATATGCCTATCATACAATTGCTCAAACAGTGTAAACTCAAAGTTTGTGGTACCTCTCTGATTGCAAACAGTAAGCAGGGTAACAACTGATCCCAGTTTTTACCTTCCACACCAGTAACTTTTCTTTGCATGGATACTAGTGTGTTTTCAAAACCTCTGTAGTCATCTACCGGTCTACAGATGCTATACTGATGTTTTCATATGTTTGACATTAAAACACTAATGCAACTGATGCAGTCCTCTTATAAAAGTACATAAATACAAACACACACACACACAAATATTTCAAGTACAGGCAATAATGCTCATATACCAAAAACAAGTTGTTTCTATAATAAGTGTCCAAGCTGTTCTTAAAACATTTAAACTAATGACTGCTTTAATGCAGTTTGGTAATATATTCCACTCATAAGCTACTACTCTCTCAGAGAAGGAATTAGTACACTTCTCTTTTCTATAGAATATTCTGCTTAGGTTGTCTGATGATTCAATGCTACTTTTTGATAACCCCTTAAAATCCCAGAGGTAGTTGTCCCTAAATGCCCTATATACCTGAATAAGGTCTCCTCTTAATATCTGTATGAGACACTGTACAAGTTCAGACATTTTAGTTTTTCATAAGAGCTTACATTTTCACATCCATTGATGCCCTCTGTATATTTCCTCTATACTCTTTCCACTTTATTTATGCTTGTTTTCTTATGAGGCTTCCATATTGTTATTCCATACTCAAGATTGGGTTTAATCTAACAATCAATGATTTCATTATTTCTGATTTCACATACTTTATACATCTTTTTATACAATGTATAGTTGTATAGTTCTATAACTGTCATTAACCAATTGGCCAATTGGGTGATATTATTAGAAAATGTAAAAGTTGGATCTACCATTATATCCAGGTCTTTAAATGAAGGTATGGCTTCAATAACTATGTGCTGTATTAAGTATTCACCTTTCAATTTATGTCTCACAAATATTGTATGCTTAGTTTTTGATGTATTTATCAGCATATTATTCTCCTGTGCCCAAATGGTCAACTTATTCAAGTTCTTTTGCAGGCATGTCTTATCTGTAACACATTTAATCAGTTTATTCATTTTCAAGTTATCTGCATAGAGTCTGTAGAACACCTCAGAAAAAAAGACAGATCTGACAGATATTATCTAAACATGTATGGGCTTGAGACAGAGCCCTGTGGAACACCCTGTCTGTAACCTCAAATTTTACCTGTCCAGTTACTGGCTGTATGATACTTGCCATGTCCTATTTGTAAGTCATGCAGTTGTCCATCTTATCAATAGTACAGCAATACCTAGTTGTTCTTATTTATTTTTCGGTGTTTTCTGCATAACCCTAAATCTACATAAATTACATCACAGCACAATTGTTTCATCCATAGCTTTAGTTATTATATTGTTTTAGAACATCATATTACAGCTGCTAAATGATGTATTTTAAACATATGCATGCTGATATATGGTTTCGAGTCTCAACCTTTCCATTTCTGACAATAACTTATCCAATATTACTTTCTCCATCATTTTTCCACAACATAAAAGTAAACTTATGGATCTGTAGGACTGTGGATTTGTCCTACTTCCCTTTCCCTTAAAGACAGGTTTTGTAAATAGTTTAGCTATGGTTGTTTAATTTAGTTTGTTTTTACTTATTCAATTTGAAAATTTGTGAATACTTTACGGAAATATTTTTTTTTTTTATTGAAATTCAATAAAGCTGTTTTAAAAACAGACAGGTTTAACAAGTGCATGTCTTCAGTCAAGAGGAATCTCCCCATATTTATACCACCAAGTAAATAGATATGTTACTGTGAATTTATGCTGAAGTGTTCTCAGAGCATTGTTACTAATTCCTTCTCCTCCCTGTGATTTGTTTGGATCCAGTTTATGTAGTTAATTTTCAATACAATCTAATTTGATTTCAGTATCTGAGGTTACCTACATGTCACTAGGACAATTTATCACCCTCTTTGTGGAGATTTTGTAAATATATATATAATCTGTTATGACTGAGAATAATTTGTAGACTCTACACACAGTTTATCAGTTTGTATGTCTTTATTCCTACCACATGTTGTGTACCTATGAAATGGTTTCCTGTTATACTTAATATCTTATATAAAGTTTCTTCAGTGTTTTTTCTTGCTCTTGTCTCACGGTAAGTTTAATTTGTCTTTCCAGCTTGTTTATTTCAGTTTTCAAAGTCATAGTTTCACCTCTTTGAATTTCTTATATTTTTGGACTCCTTTGATACAAAGGGAATGGCTTGGATAGTATGTATCATTTTAGGGATAACCACTATGGAGAATAACACTCCTGTTCTCTTGAAATCATCTTACCATTAGCTTTGAGTAATGGCACTATTTATGGAATTTGGTAGCATAGTCCAGTATGATTAGTATGTACCGATACCTATTCTTAGATTTTACTAGTACTTCTTGATTTCAATTACAATGTATTCAAGCAGTACCTCTGTATTAGGCTCTGGGTTAAATGGTCTTTCATATGTAAGAAGACGTGCAATTTTCTAGCTTTCTGGAAAGAAACACATATTTTTGCCTTCTATGACATTAAGCCTGACCAGTAAAATTTGGCTTGTAGTCACACCTTAGTTTTGACCTTCCCAAGTTGATCTCTCAACACATAACTATAGGATAACTTCATTGCTAGTGTCTTAGTGAGTCTTGGCAGAAGTAATTGATATTGATATTATTGCATTCTTTACTTACTCTGTGTAATAGGTTATATTTTAACTCAAAATAGGAGCAATAAATTATAGGAATATCCTGTTTATTGCACCCTTATTTTATTGATTATTTTCTTTCTTGACCTTGTTTAAAACATCATCTTCCCAGTGTGATTTGTAACTTAGCTGCAGGTTCAACAATTGGGAGTTACTTTCTTATGTAACTAACATTGCTGTAGAAGGTATAGTTTCTTTCTCAAAAATGCTATCACTGCAGTCTATTACATACCTCTCCAGTAAGAGGAAGTTCTAAAAAAATATATATTTTATTTTACTGTTTACTTTCTTTCCCTGCTATGCATTGCCCTCCCACTGCAAGAAGTATGTTAGAACAACATTTATCATCAGTTCTGGCTTGCAGTTTCTTGTTGCAGAGAGGTTGTTTTTATTTATAGTTTATGATTGATAGTAGAGGAGATAAGCTTCAGACCTCTCCTTTCTCCTGAGAAGCTGGCTGTTAGTATTTGTTTTTTTCCAAGGGTCCCCATTTAAGTGTCCATCTTTTTGCAGTCTTGACTCTGTTTCTGTGCTAATGCTTGTTGTAGTCCTTGCACACTTCTCTCTTGTGCCAGTTCTTATTTGAGTTCTCTATTTGTGCACCCCAGTTCCAATGCTGTCATCTTTTACAGTTTTGGCTTGAGTTATTTTTCTCTATAGTTGTCACCAGGGCACGCTTCTGACAACAGACATATCAAACCACAACCATAATCTAGGCTTTCATAGCTTCTTCGTCAGCTCTCTTTTCATCTCTTAGTTTATATTCTAGATCCATATACAAATACTATTGCCCATCTCTGTCCTCACATTATTCTTATGGTAAATGGGTGTATAAAGCTACTGCTCTCCCTGTTTTTTAAATGTTTTTGCCTGCCATACTGTGACTACAGATTTTCCCCTCCTACCACATCTTCCTCAGTGCTTTAAAAATGGGGAAAATATTTTCTTAATACTATATCATGTGTGAAGTCATGGGTTATAGCCACAGGTTGCAAACATTTTCTGAGAACTATTTGATTTTCCACCTGTGGATTATCCTTTCTATCACTGTGAATGTGTATTAATGCTACTTTTTGATTGTCATAATCTTATGCTTACACACCAGGGAATTCTTGAGAAGGGAAATTATGCTTCCACAATATAGCAGGAGTTGAACCTTCCTACCTAAGACCCCTTTAAAGTTTAGAAGCTTTGTTATAACATAATGACATTGTGATAAAATAGCTATCATAATTAATCATACTCCACTGGAACATTTCAGTCTGAGGTATGCAGTTTACTGTGTTTTCACATTTCTACAAATTGTATTCACTTCAGTGCTAGTAGCACAAAATGTACCCCCCTTGAAATAACTTAACATATTACTTGCTGCTCTTTGCTTTACAGAAGAGGGCACATTTCTTATTGCAGTTTTAGACTCAGAAGCAGACAATTCAGTAGTGAAGATTGTATTAATCAACAACTAAACATTCCACTAAAGTTATTAGAGCCCCGGAGTTTTTGGGATCGCTTTGCACTGCCCATTTTCTTATATTACTAGCAAAATCTCACTTAAATCTTTCTACCAGTATGTTGCATTTCAATTTTCAGTTGCTATCAGGTTGTAATCAAAGCTTCCAAATATACTTTAAAACATAAATATGTTCTCTGGTTATCAACATTATAAGTCTAGCAATAAAATGTTTTTGCTTGTAGTATAAGGGTCATACCATCCCTGCCTAATACTTACTTATATAGCTTGTTCTAAGTCAACTAATCAGTTATTAGTAATCATTTGTACGTTATCTGTGCTTTGGTCAGCTACTGTGCAATATATAGGGTAAGCAATAGGATTTCAGGGTGAACACCTTAATTTTGGGGTGTGTGACATGATGTCCTCTTTTAGAAACAACATGAAAAATGATGTTATATTCACTAAAGGTAACTGGATTGCTACAGTTAGTAGTCAAATTAAAACTGGTATAATGGTTAGGTATGTGCTCAGAATACAAAATGAAGTGGGGTATAGACTAATAGAATCCTTGCAAAATTATTTGCTGGTCATAGCAAATGTTCTCTTTCAACAGCCTGAGAGATGGCTTTACATGTGGCAACTTCCATATGAGTAAGAGTGAAATCAGATTGATTATGTACTTTGCAGTCAGAAATGAAAGAGTTATCATATAGTCACCAAAAACAAGACATTGAGCTGACTGTGGCTCACACCACTGCATTCCTATTGCAAAGTTAGAATTAAATTAAAGAAAACAAGAAAAGCATCTAGGTTAGTGAGGTATTAGCTCAACATTACTGCAAACAGGTACGCAGTAGAGTAGAATAGTTTTATGGCATTAGTCCTGGTAGACAAAGTACCTGGAGAACTATGGAGAGAAGATTAAGAAGGCAAAATGGCTGTCTCTGGAGGATTTACAAATGGTTGAGGAAAAAATTAAAACAAAGGGTAGTGGTGATAGGACAAGATATGGCAGTACAAAGAACTAAAAAATGACAATATACTGGGAAAGAGATGAGATCTGCTCAAGAAGATTGAGGAAATTAAAGGAACCTTCCAGGCAAAGAATGGATATGATAAAAGAGAAAGATAAGGAGATCTAATATAAACATAAGATTTTAAAAAGAGTTGTAGGAATATGCAGAACTATACAAGAAGGGCCATAAGATCACTGGTGCAGATGATGGATTGTTTTCTGATCTGCAGCCAGAAATCCTACAGAGTGAAGTTAAATGAGTCTTAGAAAGCCTTGTTAATATAGAGACCACAGATAGCAATGGGATTGAAACAGAATTGCTTAAAAACTTCCAAATGATGTTGTTACAGTACCACCTGGAATTTGCCAGGAAATTTGGAAAACGTGACAATGCTCAGAAGACTGGAAACTGTTCATTTATATTCCAGCCTTGATAACAGGAAATGACAAAAAAGTGCTCAAATTGTCAAATAATTCACTTGTTTCACATTCTAACATAATAATACTCAAGGTCCTGCAAGCTAGACTTCAGCAATATATGGACAAAGAGCTGTCAGATGTACAAGCCAGTTTTAGAAAGGACTTAGTCACCAATGATCACACTGCAGACAGACACTTCATAATTGCTCTATTATATTTATTACTCTAACGCTTTTAGCTGTGTGCACCATAAAACAATGACAAGTTCTTAAAAAAGGGAATACCGGATCATCTTATTTGCCCAGAGGAATTTGTATACAGAACAAGATGTAAAGGTTAGAACCAATTACCAAGCAATTGATGTGTTCAGGATTGGGAAATGAGTTTGATAATGCTGTATAGTGTCACCTTACATGAGTTTGATAATGCTGTATAGTGTCACCTTACATGAGTTTGATAATGCTGTATAGTGTCACCTTACATGAGTTTGATAATGCTGTATAGTGTCACCTTACATGAGTTTGATAATGCTGTATAGTGTCACCTTACATGAGTTTGATAATGCTGTATAGTGTCACCTTACATGAGTTTGATAATGCTGTATAGTGTCACCTTACATGAGTTTGATAATGCTGTATAGTGTCACCTTACATGAGTTTGATAATGCTGCATAGTGTCACCTTACATGAGTTTGATAATGCTGTATAGTGTCACCTTACATGAGTTTGATAATGCTGTATAGTGTCACCTTACATGAGTTTGATAATGCTGTATAGTGTCACCTTACATGAGTTTGATAATGCTGTATAGTGTCACCTTACATGAGTTTGATAATGCTGTATAGTGTCACCTTACATGAGTTTGATAATGCTGTATAGTGTCACCTTACTTATTCAATTTCTGTGCTGAATATATCATATGAAATGCAGGCTTAGATGAATTAGATACTGGAATAAAACTGCTGTAGGAGATATTAAAAGTTTCAGTTATGCAGGTAATACCACAATGTCAACTGAAAGTGAGGAAATGTTGAAGAACATGATGTTGACAATCAAACTGGACAGTGCAAATGTTGGCTTGTTGCTCAATTTAAAAAATAAATAAATAAAATGATGCCAATTAGCCCTATCAATTCTCATGTTGATATTGATGATTTTAAGAATAATAACAACATTACCTGCTAGCGCTAGTGATGACTTTGCAAATATTTATTGTTGTTGTTACTGATGTTTTATATTACCTGTATACAATGAGATTATCTTTTGTTACTTGATAGGATTTTGAAGAACAAAGACATCACATGATCAAGTAAAGTCCGTATAGTCAAAACAATGTTTTTTCCCCAGTATAACATATGGCTTTGAGAGTTAGACTTTAAGTAAGACTGCATGCTAGACAAATGATGCTTTTGAATTGTGGTGTTGCAGAATTCTGTTGAGAATTCCATTGATGGCAGGATGTCAAATCAATCAATATTTAAAGAAATAAATCGTGATTGTTCACCGGAATCTTGATAATAAAACTAAAACTGAAATACTTTGGCCATGTAATGCCAAGACAGTGTATACTAGAAAAGATGGTTATGCTTGTAAAGACTGAAGCCAAAAGAAAAAGAGAACAGCAAAAGCTAAGTTGGAAAAACATTATTAAAGTAATAAAGAATTTGCAAGAACTTAAAGCGCAGTAGCCCTTTACAGATAGGCCTGGTATTTTAAAATCCATGAAACACAGAGAGTCAGATTCAACAAAATGACTAAAGAAAAGCAGCAGCAACAATCAGATACCCACATAAATTAAATGACTGTGGTGGCAGAGACTGTATTGCAACAGCTAAAGAATATCTTGTGCTCCAAATGCTTGATGATATCCCCTGATTTTACTACATAGTTCATAATATTCATTGATGCATCTGACATGAGCCTGGGCACAGTACTGCCCCAAATTTTAAGGGAGGAGTGCATATCATTTGTTACTTAAGATGAAAACTGACCAGGATAGAGACCATTTATTCTTCCATTGACATAAATTTTTGGTTAAACCTGGGTTGTTGAGGTGGTATGTGCTTTATAGGGAATCTACTCTCATAACTAATCACGGTCTGCTTCAGTGGCTCCACTATTAAAGACACTGCAATGTGAAGCTGTGCAGATCAATATCTTGTCAATACTGTTCTTCAATTTTAAAGTGGAACATAGTTCTATTTTCAGTTACCACATTGTGGATGAACTTTCAAGGGCATACAGACTGTCCCAACAATCTTGGCGGTTTCAAGCTTAGTAGCTGTCAAATGTACCATAAAGTTTTCACCTTTTTTTAATTTCTCCAAGACTTTTGGTTTTCTAATACCATGATGGAAATGGACCCTATTGCTATGCCAAAATTCATGAAGTTAGCATTGTTTCAATCTTTGATATTAGCTCAAATCAAGAATTATTAGACATCTACAAACCCAAAACCAAAATAGGCTGCCTTATAACTATAACCCAGCAATATCCTGGAAGCAAACTCCCCTTGGAAATAAAATCCCTCCAGCATAGCAAAAGTTTCAAATTAGCCACAATGAAATACCTAAAAACAAAATGGTCTTGCCACTATAGCCAACCACCCTGAAACCACCATCTTTTCTCCTATTTCACCACCTCACTCTTAATGTATCTCTAACACTATTCCCTTGCCTCTTCTACCTCTTCCGTACCTCTATCTCCAACCACTCTTAATTCTTACAGTCCCAAAACAACCTACCTGTCTAGTCTGTCTCCTATACTCTACCTCCCCTACATCTCCTATGAGCCATTCCTACTTTCCTTTCTTGTTTCCAAACCCCTATACAACTAAATCCTACCCACTTTAAATAAGCATCTGCCTAACTATTAACTCATTTTGCTCTAAGCAGCTAAAATAATATTGTAACTAGTCACATTTTCTTCTGCTAATTGTTTAAAACCTTGTTTGTAGCAACTCACATACTTGTCTGCCAGTTGTTAATACTCTGTATAATTGAATTGCCTGAGGAGCTCTCCATGTATCTGCTTGTAAGACACTATAGCTGATTGTTACTACTATGTTACTAAAATTTAATAAATTGTTTTCTAGTCCTGAGGAGCTTTTCTCCCCAGGTCTCTGTTGAAAATGAGCCAAAAGCTCAGGCAGACTAACCCAGTTAACAAATGTAAAATAAATAAATTAATTAATTATTAAATATTAGACAAAAGTGCTTTTTGCAGCAATCTACAATGTGCCCAGAACTGACTCCTTCTACACTTCCTACAGAGTTACATGTATCAGTAACATATCTAAATATGACTGTAATTTATTTTTTTTTAAACCCATTGCTCCTACTACTATTGGAACTGTCTGAGAATCCTTCTTCCACATTGCCCTCATTTAAGTCTGCAAATCCTAATATTTTATGACTTCGTGTCTCTGTAAGCAAGACATTATAATCACTGGGTGTAGCAATTTCAAGTGATCAATGCTACTTTTGTCTTCTTTTCCTGGATTACTATATCTGATTTTCTTGCATCTGTTTTTTGAACTGTTGGTAATGGGTTGTCCCATGGGATATAAACATCATCATTTTCTATAATGCTTTGTGAATATGTTTCCAATGCTTCTCAGCTACTTCAATATGATGTTTGCATAATTCCCAGTGCAACAGTCTTGCCACATTATTATGTCTTTCAGCATACAGGCCTTCTGCCACTGGTGTATCATACCCAGCAACAGGATGTGCAACTGTTAACAATTCTGTCTTAGAAAACCTACATTTGTCTGTATCTCTGACATGTTCAGTGGACTTTGTAAACCAATGTATATGTAGCCCACTATCCTGGGTCCCCACTATTAACCTTTCATCTTTTGGTTTGATTTCAATTCTGTTTAACAATTCTTATGCTAGATCCCGATTGACATGCAGTTGTTCTGGGAGTTTTCTGTACTTGCAACTATATTTATGCATTTTCTACATTTCTTGCCTTCTCATCTGATTCTTCACCTTATATTCTTTCTTTTTTTGTGTTTTTTTTCTTGGGGGGGGGGGCATATTCAGCTACTGCCTGATTTTTAGCTACCTCTTGTTTGATTTCCATTCCCAGTTGACACCAATATTCTTCTGCTAAACTGAGCAATGAAGTCATCTTAGACATGTTCTCCTCATGTTTCAAAACTTTCTCTATGTCTGGATTTTGTGAGGTCAGCAGATATGTAAGCAGTCCTTTGATTACAGATCTATACAAACCCTCTTCAGAATTAGGAATATGGAATATACAGTGTTTGTTATAAGTCATTTGATGAGTATGACAAATTTTTCTTGTTTTCCTGTCCAGATGATCCAGTACCTTTTGGGGCCAGTCAATCACCCCAAAACTGTAAGTCAGAACAGGAAGAGCAAATTTGTTTACAGCTTGGACTTTATTCCTAGATGTTAGAGCTGTTTTCAGTATTAATTTTAGTCTTCTAAAATATTTCTTACTAATTTTTATTCACATTTGTTCATGTTTTATTGTTGAACTTTCATCAATTCACAAGTATTTATACACTCCTTCTTGCTCAAGTTCCTTTATATCACATTCCTGTCCCAAACTGATATTTTCTTGGTGCTGCAGCTTTCCTGCTTTAAAGGTCGCTTTTGCACATTTATTAAGACCAAATGACTTTCCTATATAATTTTTGATCTATTGCAGTTGTGCTTTTGGTTTCTCATTTTCATAGACGGTTACTAGGCTATTGGTCCTAGGGCCTTTTATAAGCCTAGCCATGTTATATCCTTGTTCCCTTATTGACCAAGTTGTATGGTCATATTTGCATCATGAGTCTATGATAAGCACTGACTGCCCTTATCCAAGAGGGACATAGGTGACACCCCTGTGGTAAATTTACAGTATCCTATCCAGTTGTCTAAGTTATGCTTAAATAGGGTCATTGAGGAGCTCTGTTTTATGTGAACTGGGAGTTTGTTCCAGAGGAGTGACAATCTCTGGGAGACATATTTGTCTCTCCAGCATGTCCTATTAATGTCACAGGCTAGGTTAAGATCCCTAGAGTGAGTGAATCTTGTCCCATTTGACTTGCGGATGTGCAGCATTTCCATTTGGCAGTGTCTGAGACTTCTCTGTAGGCCAGGCACAAATGGCCTCTCAGCAGCCTATAAGACACAGAGTACAGTGACAGAGCCTTCGGTCTGTCTATGTAGGTCATGTGTTGAAGGCTCTGAAATTTCTTGGTAAGAAATCCCTGAGGTCTCTCCAGCTGCTGTAAGTGTCTGGTGAGGTACATACAGAAGGGAACTTTGTACTCTGTAGGGGTGTGATGAGGGAAAAGTATAGGAAAGTTATAACTTAGCTCTGGATGTAATGCTTTTATTTATGAGATGTGAAACACAGAAGGCCTTCCTTAGCACTGTGAACACATGGAGACTGAAGTTAAAATTGCTATCAACTTGTTTTCCAACTCTATCACCACAGGATTTGAGCTAAGGGTTGTACTGTTAATATTGTAATTTGCATGGATTTTCCCTTTGCTAAAAGGGATGATAATGCATTGTTTTCCATTTAGTTTAAGTCCATGGCTTTGGCACTAATTATGTGTCTGTATAAGCTCTTTTTGTAGTATGTCAACATTGTTGGTGGACTCACTGATTGCACCCAGTTTTCCTTTGGCAAACTTGGTGCATCACAGGCCATCTATTTTCACCTGGACTTCTGAGAAATAGATTCCAAACAGTATGGGACCCAGCACAAATCCTTGTGGTGCACCACTGGTGACTGGTCTGCTGGTAGAGGTGGAATCCCCAACTTTGACTGTATGCATTCTGTTGGTGAGCTAATTGGCTCTCCTTTCAGTGACATATGGGTTAATTTACAGCTGAGTGAGTTTCTCAGTGAAGTTGAGGATTGTGTCAAAAGCCTTAGCTAAGTCAAGATAGGCTGTGTGGACTGTTTCACCTTCATCCAGGGCTTTGGTTACATTCTCCAAGAAGTCTACCAGGTTTAATAAGCATGTTCTTTCCTTAATGAAGCCAAATGGGATTGGGTCAAGAGTTTGAAGGTCACCTATGTCTTTGTTGATAAGGTCCATGATGATTTCTCTCTGTGAGGATATTAGATATTGTTATCTGTGCTAGCATGACTGGCTGAAGTTTTGTAAATACTTGTAATAATTGTAAATTATCCTGTGTTATATATGCCAGCACAACTAGCTCTAATTTTGTAAATAAATTTATGTTTTTTGATTATTACTTTGATTTACATAAGATGTTTGAATCAAACAGTGAGAACACTGGCTGACCAAATGTAAAAATTTTGAATGTAGGTTATGCCAGTCAGCTGACCTAGATGTAATGTCATTGTCTGCCAGAGCTGAAAGGAATAGAATCTTTGCAGCAGCTGTTTACTTTTTAAACTCTGATATGAGAAAGTAGAATTCTCATAACAGCTTCCTGTGACTTTTAAAAATATTCTGCTACAAAAGCAGGTTCTGGGTCAAAGTTCAGTTGTTCAGATGTCAGTTGTTGTTTTCCAGTTCAGTAGTTATCACTCAGTTTGTTTTACAGAGCTGTTCAACAATAATAGTAGGAGTTGTTACTCCAGTCACTGAGGACCAGACAACAACCTTATCTTGCATGGCAGAAGTAAGAATATCATCTTGCCCTGCTGAGTTAATTAGATCAGACAGGGACAGTTAATCTTTAGATAGTTAGGGAATTATAGTTATATAGTTAGAGTTTTTCTACAACCCGTGTGAAATCTTTCCTACAGTGTTATTTTCATAATTCCAGTGTGTGAAGCTCTGTGGTTTATTAGAATCATTTATTCAGTGTATACATGTTTTAAATCATTTTATTTATTATAAAATATTGTACTACATTTTATTGTGGCTGATTATTTAGGAAATACTTTTAGTAACCTGAGAAGGGCAGCTGTGGTGGTACAGCGGTTATCATTGTTGCCTCACAGCAAGAGGCTCTCTGGTTCAATCCTCGACTGGAGTGCCTTCTGTGCAGAGTCTGCATGCCCTCCCTGTGGTGGTGTGGGCTTCCTCCAGGTGCTCTGGTTTCCTCCCACATCTCAAAGGTGGATTGGACACTCTAAATTGGCCCTAGGTATGAGTGTGTGCATGCGTGCGCCTTCCGTGGAAGGTTGAGCGTCAGGCTGGCAACTCGACACCATAAAACTCTACTGCCAATCGTGAGCAGACAAGTGATCCACTGTGGCAACTCCTAACTGGGAAAAAGCCAAAAGAAGAAGACTTTTAGTAACCTGAGAGTATTTATGCTTATTATGATAACACCAGAGCTACTCCAAAAAAAGCCTTACTGCTTGGATTACATGCTACCTTTTATACCAATATTTATCTTACCTGATATAACTGAACACCCCTTTTGAAGGGTATTGTGGAATTTGACTGGTGGCAGCTATTACCTTGTAATTTGGGAAAGAAGGTATAGCAGATAAATCTGTGCCAGTCTTTCCCAAGCATGTTTGTATGTGTGAATATCAAATATTTAATAGTGAGTGTGCCAAAAATCTTGAACTGGGACACAGTGCTTTGCAGTGTTTAGTGTGAAGATTCATCTGGGGACCTGGAATGAAGCATATAGTCCAGTCCTTGGTTTGGAGCCTGTTCCTGGTGTACTCTTACGGGAAATTCTGTATTTCTATCCCTGTTTTCAGTGATGTTCCCTTAGCGGAGACAGTGGTGAGGATTGAGGCTCCTTAGTTATTTCCCTGGGTTTAAGTGGGGTTGTCACATTCTCCACGGCCTTCCAGATAGGGCTGGTTAGGCTTATGGGTCTATGGTTTTCAGGATTGGTAGATGGACCCCCTTTGTGCAAGGAAATTACTGTTGCTGTTTTCCACTCTGCTGGGACAAAGACAGTACTTAGACTGTGGTTGAAAAGAGTACCAAGCGGTTCTGCTAGATCCTGTTTTATACCATTTAGTAGGCAGCCTGGAATGTTATCTGGTCCCATAAAGGCTGTATTTTTGGCCAGGAAGAATGTGGTTATGAACTGGTCTTTGGAGATACTAGTGAGAGGACTGGTAACAAGTATGCTTTGGGGTATGTCTGGTGGGGATGGGGGGAGGGTGATGTTTGCACCAAATCTACCTGCTAGCAAGTTGGACATATCCTTAGGGTCAGTATGAGTGGTACTGTCCACTACTAGTTTGGCACAAAGCAGGGCCTTCCCTTTTGGATTTCTTGATCACTTCCATTTTAGATTTCTGACATAACTGAAGAATGCCTTGTGATTATCCTTAGCTATGGATGCTAGTTTAGCTTCATAATTGGCTTTAGAGGACTTTACAAGATATCTAATTTGCTTGTTCAAGTTGTGGATGGTGTCCTTCCTGTGCTGAGTTAGTTCCCTCTTGTTCTTAGACATTAATTTCTTTCTCTTATTGTATAACCTATTTATGCTTAATGTCAACCAGTATGGCTTGTTTTCTTGTGAGGACCTTGTTTTGATCTGTTCAGGTACAGCTGAGTCTATACATTTGTATAGGTATTTTTATACAGGACATTATTGTACACCTCTGTATAAGAGTCATTGTTGACAGTGGTAGCAAGGGGGTGGAATCTATGTCATCACTTAGGAGGTTAGAGTTTGCTTTGGAGAAATTTTTTATCCTTTTTGCTCTTGAGGGGGGGGGGTCAGGTATAATCATTACTTTGAATAATACTGATTTATGATCAGACCTTACCAGGGAGGGCAATATACAGGGGGTAGTGCACAGACCTCCATTGTTGGTGAGTACTAAGTCTAGAGCATTTGAGCCCCTTGTGGGGGTACAGAATATCTGTTCCAGAGCATTTGTATTAACAAAGTCCAGGCTTTTTAGGGTGAGCAGGTTTTTGCTCATATATGACTCCCAATTAATAGAAGAATAGTTCAAATCACCCATGACTAAGGAGTTTGACTATATAGCGAGTGACTCAAGTAGGTACAGGTAGGCAGAGTGGTTATTGTAGTTCATGGTGGGGGACATGTGTGTGTCTCACAATGGAGTTGCCTATAATTAAGACATTTGGTTTTGAGGTGTTTTGCCTTAAGGGCTTACTGGCTGAGACACTGTTGTATGTATTATTATGTGTAGTGGATTCCGTTGGGTCTGGAGTGTGTGCAGTAGGCTTGTGCTTGGGAGGTCTCTGATCTTTAATTGGCTTCTAGCGAGTACATCCACATATGTGGGTTTATGTGTTGTGAGCATGTTATGTGCAAGAGGTGAAGTGTGTGCACTCACAACCTGTTTGATATCTGATTTGTTGTTATGTGAGAGAAATGATTCCAAATTCAAAGTATAAATTAATCTCTCACAAGTTATTTTTGTTTGTTTTAGGAGTAATTGGTTGTCAGTATACATGAGGCAATTGCTACATTGTTTAAGGATGCAGGGCAGCAATGCAATCTCTGAGCAGCTCTGGTATTGACATTTTCCCACTTCCTCAGTCACTTCTTTTTCCCAACGGCCCAAGGTTTCTTGGTCTATATAATGTTTTTCATGAATCTGTTGTATAAATGAACACAAATCTGCATTTGAAGCTTTTGATGTTTTTTCTTGTGCAAGTATTTTTCATTCCTCTAATTTCTCAATCTTTTTGTATGTCTTCTGTCCAGAAAGTCCGTGCTTCTTATTTTACAGCAACAATACATAATTTCCTTGTCATCCTCAGTAGTCCACTCTATCATCTTTATGGTTCTTTTTTTTTGGCCTGTCAATTTTAGTAATTTTTCTGGACAACCACTTCCTTCTACAACAGGGGAGCCATCCTCCTCCTATCCTGATCTAACCCCATTGTAGGAAAGTTTCATTGTCTTGATGATTCTACACTGTCATTTTTTTCCAGTCCTGGTACCATTGCGCCTACCAAGATTGGTCACTTTTTTATCCTGCAACTTGAGCACCCAGCTGTCTTTTTTATTTTTTAACCTATGTCTGTCCGTGATATATGCTATATAAAATACAGTCTGTGTATCAATATTGTCTTAGCTTAGTGAGATTTTGAAGAAACAGGGTCAACCTCATGAAGGTACTCATCAAGACTTGAAGATGAATTCAGTTTCAGAAAAACTACTGTCCTCTACTTGTTGAAATTATCAGCTCTCTATTCAGAACCCAAATGAAGTGTGTCCATTACTATTGTAAATAGAGATTGAAAAGATATTGCTTATGATTACTGTTAAAGATATCAATTTGTAAGAGCATTAAAGTACAGAAATAAGTTAGTTGCAGATGACAGCAAGTGTATATTAAAGAAGGGAGCTGTGAATCAAAGTTAGAAATCAGAGAAAAATTAGGGAAGCCCTGAAGGTACCAAACATTAAAAGACTTGAAGTGGACCAATGGCTCTGAGATACATTTTCTCTAAAGATTGTTTGCTAGAGAAAGAGACCTGGAATTTGGTCATATTAAGAAGACTTGAAGCAGATACTTTGTATTTTACTACACCTTACTGGTTGTTATAGACCATAGATGTTAACATTTATTTGGCAATGCTAGCCTTTACATTTCCATTTGTGTAAATAATTTTTTTTTATAAGAAAGATTTTTGTATCAGCTGAATTTCACAGTGTATATGAATCCATCTGCCCACAACCCCTTTCCCCATTTTTACACACGGGGTCAGTATATCACTTTCAACAATGACAATCAGCTGGAGCCAAGTGTCACACCACTTGGTGGCAAGCCCTGCCACAGCCGCAGTGGAGAACATGCTTTATAGATAGATATAAAGGATCTACATTGAATTATTGATCTGCAATAACTAATTAACTCTCATCAGAATATGAACAAGAACAAGAATGTTTGTCCATCAGCTAACTTTGCTGGCTTGAATAAACAATTTAAAAATGTATTAATAACTTCTATGGGGGGGGGTCTAGGGGTGGGATTACAACATTCCCTAAGATCTAATAAAAAAGGTGATATTTTATGGAATTAACCTTGATACTCTTTTATGTTTGATCTGTTACCTTCTAAGTCACAGATTGGATACCACTAACAGCTCAAGCACTGTGGCTTTCTTATGTTTTGTACATAATATATTTGGAGATTTTTCTATACAGAATCAAGGAAACCTGGCCATGCACCTACCAATCAATTTAGCTAAAATAGTAGCATGAGGACACATCCTAAATTTAAAGCAACAACCTGTTGTAGGTTTGAGTCACATCAAAATGAAATCATTTTAGAAACTTAGTCAGTATTATATATGAAATCACAGAACATGATAATGGAGATTACATAGAGTGATATAGGGAACCAAAAAAAAAAAAAAAAAACACGAACTAGTAAAATACTTTCCCAAGAAAGACCAATAGCCAAAAAAAGGAAATCAAAACTAATATCCTACAAATTTAATTCAGTTTACTACTTTTGTCTCTTCTAACTCTAGTACTTCATGACACAGTGAATCTATTTCTATTAGATATATATTGAACTGTATTGATTTATTAATGGAAGATCTTTACTTTTGAATCTTGTGGCATTCTTTGAACAGATAGCATCACTTAATGAAAGGCTGGAAATGCATATCGCTTATCTTGACTTGATAAGACATTTATCATTGGTCTACCTAAGGAAGTAATTGTCAAAATCTTTTCTTTCTTTAGGTTTAATTTATTTGAAATAGAAGGGGGAGAAATGGAAGTGAAGATGGATCAGGCAGAAGAAAGGAAACATGATGCTGAAGTTTTCTAAAGTTCCTGAATTCTTTGCAAAAAATCATAGGGGGCGATTGAAGATGGCCAGATGCCATTTATGTTATTCATGGGGTATTATGATCTGCAGGTAAGATGACCTCCAGTGAAAAGCAGTTTGATGAGTGCACCAAAGATAGCTTTTTGCTGTAAGAAATTTGGCTTTGTGATATCAGATGGCTTGATTAGTGATGTTATATGCATTGAAAACTTGATTGTGAGTCTTTGTTTGCAGTCTTCCCAGTTAGGGTCTTGTATTTTTTGTTAGCTGTGTTAGTTTTAAAGAGAGACATTCTGTTTGGTTTTATTTGAATAAGATGGTGACTAGTGGAATTAATTTTTTTGTATGAGTACAAGATCATAGGTAAGATTTTAAGTAGTGTTGTTTGTGACTTGGAAAAATAGAATGGGTGACTGGTCAAATAGGGAGATTTGTGATTTGAATTTGGCAATGTTTTTAAAGTTGGGTCAGCAGGTAACTAGTTGAGAGGTGTTTTACTGAGATATTGTGGACGGTGAAGGCAATGGGACATTGGTCACTGGATGCTGGTGAGGGTGCTAATGGTGGAAATATTGTTGGGATTGTTGGTCATTAGCAAGTCAAAGAGTGAGTGGTGATAACAGGTGTGATTCTGCTTGATAGGGTCTTTAGTGAGTTTAATGAGGCCTAGGTCTATGAGCAATGCTGTGATGACTTTTCTAGCTAGGCCTGATAGGTTGAAATTGAAATTTCTTAGCATAGGATTTAATTTATTTCTGGTACTGAGTAAGTGATGTCATGAAAGAATGGAATTTATGTAGTGAAGGTAGAGGGAGGAAGGGAGGCTATAGAAATGTGATGTTTTTCATTATTGTTGGCAGGTGTTTTTCATAGTAATGATTTAGGTTGCCAGTCATTTGTGTTGTTTACTTAGGAGATAGATTTAAGTGTGAGGTCCCAGGTGTATTGCAGAAGAGCACTTCTACCTAATGTATCACCTGTTCAGGCATCAAGTACATAATCGCATCCTGGGGAAATATTTTGTATATTTGGGTGTTTATTTTTGAATCATGTTTAATTATGTTGGGGTTATGTGACTTGAGAAATAAGCTATTATGGTCATGCCCTGATACTTTTGGCATTCAGTAGTATAAAAGAGATGGAGGATGACTGGTGATTGGATGCGAGAATATTGGTGATTGATGATCCAGGGTTTGTTTCAGAGTTAGATCTTAGTAGAAGGAACAAGACTAGTGTGAATGATATACTCATGTTGGTGATTTTGATAGTGCAAACAGAATGAGATGCTGTATGTGAAGGGTGGGTGGGTTGACAGGAAAAGTTAGTGAGTACAGGACAGAGTGGGACTGCAGCAGTGTAAGGGTAGTAGACAATGATGGGAGGTAGAAATGTATGTGATGCTCGACTTATGCATTTCAGATTGTGTGGGAGTGTAAATAGCAGGAAGAAAATCATAATGGGGAATATAGATGTGCCATGGTTAAATTTAAGAGTACAGTTAATGATAATAAGTCTGAGAGACTAAATAATTATAGTAAGTGGTGGTGGAATTGCTGGAAAGTGCAGACAAGAGTTAAGTGAGAGATGTTGGAGTGTAGATTATGTTGTGCAAGGTTGAGGTTATATGTCAGTATTAGGTAAGACAGCTGTCAAAGCTTTACGATCTTTGACATATAGATGGTATTGGTTTAATATAACACTGCTGTAAATACTTCAAAACTTTAAATGTGGAGTCTGTATTTTGGGTTAGTTGACTGTCTGGGATAGACGTTTCTGGGAGTGTGTTGTCTAGAACTCTATAAAAGTGGGCAACCATGAAATGGCTGAGTGTCAAAGCAGGATGGAACTGATGTGAGCTGGAAACTAGTTGTCTGGTGGTAGCCAATCAGAATGCACATGCACACACTGTTCATTTAGCTTGGCAGGTCATTCCTTAGTAATTAGGTAAGCAAGAGTGCTTCATTCTACTATGTAAGTTTGTGCATTAGGAAGCTTTAGAAAATTATCATGAGTAGCTAATACTACTGGCAACAAAGTGCAAAGCTGCTTACACAGTCTGCCATCCAGATATTATAGACAATGGATGTCTGTAGACAGCATTCTGTAGATATAATGGATGCAGCCATGTACTTACAAGAAGACAAAGTTGAATGGTAAGACACACACTTATTAATGATGACACTGATAGAAGGGAGAGGCCAATAAGGACAAGTGAAGAATCATACAAGTGCTTGTTTACTAAGCAGAGCAGATCCAGGGATCTGAATACTGGGGGAATATTACAACAGAGGTTGAGGAGCTCAGGTGCTGAAAACATATCATGCAGCACTCAGCACTCCAGTAATACAGCTTACTATGTATGTATTTCAGTGCAACAGCCAAGCAGAAAATATTACAAAGACAGTAGGTGCAGAATAGCTGTGGAGAATACCAGAGAGATGGGATTCTCTGTATATCAGATTGGTATGGCTAACATACCCCTTACCATATCTCATACTACGCTGGAGGAGGTGCAGAAAAGTATGAACTTAGAAAGAGAATCAGGAATAAAGATCACCATTCCAGGAGATCTTTTTTTAACTGAATAAGTCAGAAAAATATGCAGATGAACAAAATCCTATTTTTGCCTGGCCTGACTGAAACTTTTAAGAAGCATATTAGATTCTATACCCCCTCGCATTCTGTCCCAGGTAGAGGCACTACTGTCCTTAATATAAAGAAGGACAAGCAGATTGTTGAAGAGTTGCACATTTGTGTGAGTTGGTGAAAGTATAAATAAGGGATTTTATGTTTCTTTGAACATATACTTTTTTCTTAGAACAAATGTGTTAAGTAAAAACAAAGGATATAGAAAACAAAGGTGAAATGAGATATACTGGAGATCAAAAAAATAAAGAGAGAAGAGAGAAAGCAGAGGCTGCTGGCAAAGGTTGGGAAGGGATTAATGCAAAAACAGGGAGGCTAAAGTTTGAAATGGGGTTATCATGAATTGGAAATGGAATTTGGCAAAATGTTGCTAGACAGAGAGATCTATTCGGAATCCAAAGAAACTGGAAGAAAAGAGCAGGGGAATGATGAGAAAAAGTGATATGAGGCAGACTTAAGACGTAATAGGCAAAAGAAGATATATATTGTGGATCTGTTCAGAGGAATGGATGTTTGGTCAATGGAGGAAGAAAGACCACAGGAAGTGCAAGTTTATAGGTTCATAGGTAAGTACTAAGCTAGGTGTCCTTGTGGGCCATTGTAAGCCTATTCAATTTCCCTTCCAAAGATGAGACTCAAACTCTGCACCTTGTGTCTGTGAGATAACTACCTTAACCATTATACCATCCCCAAAAAAATACTGTATGAATGTATACACACTCAAGTTGCCTGCTGTCAGATTGGAACCCCTAAATATCTAGTTACAAAAGCTGTAAAACACAGTACTTAACATTACTGTCACAGCACAAGATTTAAAATATAAGCAGGTTATAGGTGCTTACTAGGCATGTTGACTAACAGATCATTAATGAGTCTAGCCTAAGTTTCCAATTAACAGCTGATATATAAAAGCTGAGAGAATCAAATCCTGAGCCACAGATAGTATTTTGTTAACAGTTCATAGCCTTAATCCACTGTGACAACTGCCACAAATTGTCTCCAGAATGTGAACTTACTCAACATAAACACACACATGCATCAGTTGACCGCAGGGAGACTAAAATCCCCTACCTATTTATCTAAAGAACCCAATACTTAATGCAAGCACCAAAACACAAGTCTTAAAATTTATCCTACATGGGACTGGATTGTTATCAGTAGGATACCATGCTCATGCTCTTCTGACTACATACAAACACACACACACACACACACACACACACACACACACACACACACACACACACACACACACACACACACACACACACACACACACACACACACACACACACACACACACACACACACACACACACACACACACACACACACACACACACACACAATCACACATACCAGTTGACTGCAGTGAGATTAGAACCTCTACCTAACTAGTTACACAAGCTAGAGAAGTCAGTACTTGGCTCAATGCCATGGCACAAGTCTTAGGTTCATAGCTAATAACTAGGGTCTATATTAGAACATCAAAAACTTCAAATACCAAACAACCTAAAGGGTGAAAATACCGGACCTCGAACTCGCTATTGTGGGGGGCTGTGTCCCCCACACCCCCCGCTAAATATATATACCAACTCCAAGATCGCACTACAGTGAAGAAAGGGCAAATATTTCAATCTTCACTGTACTGCAATCTCACAAAAAGTATATTGAGGTCCGGCATTTTCAACCTTTAGGCCATTTGACTTTTATAGTTGTGGATATAGTAATAGGAACCTTAATTACTTGGCTAGCATTCTTAATAGGCCATTCTAAGCCTAACCAATTTCCTTCCCCGAGGTGAGAATCAAGCACTGTACTTTGTGTCTGTGAGTCAAAAACCTTAACCATTACACCAGGCCCCAATCATTTGGGAAATGTAAAATAATTAATTTAGGGATAAGAGAGCCCAGAAAGAACTTATGAATGGTAATCTGAGTGAAGTACTGGCTGACTTTAATGATAATTTGAAGAGGACTAAGATGTGAAGTGCAGGAAGGGAATAGGAAGGTGAAAGACAACCAATGTGGAAAAAGCTGTATAAGGAAAAATGGAAAATGTCTGAGAGAAAATGGCAGAGAAGTGTTTGAATGAAGTAACAGATAAAGAGGTTGGGGAAGAACTAACAACTCTGAATAAAGGAGATGCAGCAGCAAACAAAGGTCACATAGAAGAATTTTACAAGTACATGGGCAAGGGCATAGCCAGGAGCGTAAGTATATTTTACATCTGTAGGTCAAAAGCGAGGGCTGCCACAAATATGTTAAAGGTAAAAGTGATATTGTTATATAAGGTTAGGAGTGGAAGTGTGGTGATGTAAGATGTGAGTGCAATCAAAAAAAAATCCTTTAAGATTGATTGAGGGTCATAAGGAAGTTAGGAAGGGCTAAGGTGGAAGTAGTTTTGCTTCAGGATTTAACAGTTTCCGGGAGAAATGGATAAGCTAAGCTTTACAGCCTGTTAAATGCTATTTACTGATTACTGTTATGTCTGTGCTAAAATTCAAATTATCATTCAGTCCAAGCAGTGTACAAATAGTACCTACATTCTAACTAGTTGTTATGAGGGGCCCTCCTCCGTTCATTACTCCATTCATAATACCATAAAGCTGTCTATAAATGCATTCAGTATCTTCCTAGCTTTAATTGCATAATTATGTTCATAGATACAGGTGCATAGTATCCACATTGTTTTGCCGAAATAGAATATTTTGTTTGCACTACACAGTAGTAAGGCAGTAGAAAAATATTAATTCAGAATTATAGCTAGGTATTTGCATCAGAAATGACAGAATTTCCAACTCACAAATTAAATTTGGCATTTTGTTGTGTAAAATGTTTTAGAAGGTAGTACTAATGGTGAAACCTCTTCTTCCTCTCAGTGGGGATGTGGGAAAAGCAAAGACTTATCCAGCACTTTTATTGGCCAACAATGGTGGATCCTAGTGAGCAGTTTATTAATCATGCACTGCCTACCAGAAAATGATATGCCCAGATTACAAGGTACCATTGCAGATAACTTTGGTCCTTTCAATAACATTTTCTAAGAGTGGTAATGGATACCATAGGATGGAGGTATCAGCTGGGAAGAAGAGTTAGGTATGAATTTAGTCAAATGGATTACCTAAATATGTTCCTGGAGATATAATGGATTACCTGAACATGTTCCTGAAGATCAAATGGATTACCTGAACATGTTTCTGGAGGACATTCCTTAAGAATCACCAAGGATGACTGAATTGCTTTAGGAACTAATTCATTTTTGTTATAGTTAATAAAAAGTAATCTTTACTGATCAGTCTAAATGTAGCTGCTAAGCTTTTACAAATGCTGTATTAAATGTTAGGAGTTAATCCTGCAGCCACCACACCATATAACATCAAACAGATGAGTTAGTGGAAAGATACCAAGAAGATTATGAACTTTTTTTTAGGATAAGAACGTTTTGCTGACAAAAATAGGAAGGGATATATATATATATATAAATATATATATATATATATATATATATATATATATATATATATATATTTCTCCCATTGCAATTATATTATTATTTTTATACATATGAAGAGATACGCCTTACACATTTACTGGATTTATTCCTTTTAAGATAATTTTTAGGAGACACCCAAGGAGGTACTAGAAGTTGTAGAAGTGGCTTGACTCATGCTATAGTACCCCAAATTATGTATTAAATTGAGTTACTCATATCCATGAAGTTAAATATCAATCTATAGTCACCTCATGAAAATATACAAACCTCTGCATAGCAATAACAAGAAAAAAGCTACAGTCTGTCTAAAAGTGAGGATATTCAAGTAACAAATCAAGTTTTTAGTATTACTTTCTAAATGTTAAGATAAACTCCCCCTAAGAAGATACAAGCCTAATGATGATAGCATATATACAATGTGCAGTGCAACAGAGAAGAGGCATTTGTGTGCCCTGAAACATCATATTCTTGTAACAACCTCCTTTGAAGATGTACAGATCATGCTCTTGCTTACGTGCAGTTGAATATGTCAGACAACAGAGAAGGGATAGGGCTTATAAAAGAGAATTTACTTCCCACAACTGATGGCCCTGAAGTTATTGACTTTCACTCCCCCCATTCTGTACCATGATGTAAGGCAGCATGAAGCAAATCCCCTATAGAAAGAAGGGACCACCAAGGGGTGATGTGGGAGTGCTAATATTCAGGGTAATGAGGAACTAAATGGGTGATTTCGTATGATCATCTCTAAAATGCAGCTATAACACGATGCATTATCATTTACAGTCAGAGCTACTATGCCTGTCTCTGTCTGTGGCCAGGCCTGCTAGGTCATGTATACTATGCATGCATGGAAACCACTACAAAGCTTATAATAACACCTGTCCCTGCTGGTTATACTTTGCATCATGCAATCATGTTATCTTATGATATGCATCAAGTGGTACCTACTATCTGTGGCTTGGAGCACCAGGCCTCCATTTTCCTCCTTGCTCTGACATGAAGGGTAGACATGACCTCTGCGAGTAGACATGACCTCTGCATGCACTAATTTCAGAGGTGGACTCAGTGCAGACAGGAAACTACATTTTTCTTCACCTCCTACAAGAAGTACCTGCTATGTCAGGTTGATTGTCCCCTCTAAAAGATTAATGCCTGGCACTAATCTACGAGGACACTGAAAGATGTCATTGGCATTACATGCTTTGGCAAGTAGCGCCATCCAGACCTGCTCCACCAGTGAAAAGCAAAGGTTAGGAAGAGGGAGTCAACCTTAAACTGTAAGCATTCAGTACTTGGTTTTGCACTGTGCATTGTTCTGATCACTGGCTTCTATAATTACCAGAATTATGTTGTCGGGAATATGCTTTATAGATTATTTTCTATTTTATGTTTTATAGTGGCTGAAGGAATCAAATTTAATCAAATGGCTTGTCTAAGGAGACATGATAGGCTCTCCAGTTGGTGGGGTATGTGCAGTTTATAACTGTCTATTCTATAATATCACAAATGTGTATTAATGCATTGTAATTGCTTTTCTTTTATATTTTCTTTGTACAGGGTAAGCTGTGGTGGAAGCTGAGCTGAGGCATTGGCCACTTAGGTCTAGATTAGCCACCCCTGTCTTTCTGCAAGGTGTCAAAGGGCTTGCTGGTGGTCTCTGTGGTTTTCTTTCAGGAGGGGGCAAAGGATCCTATACTGAGAGTGACCTGAAGGCTTCCTCCTCTGTCATGGAATGTCCACAGAGGTTCCTCACTAAAAGAATACAGGGTATAAATAAAATGTCCTATGCAGACCATCTCAAGGCTCTATCCCTGTATTCTGTCTCCTATAGACTTTTGAGGGGAGATCTGTGCCTGACATACAGGGCATTGTCAGACCCCCCTCTGATGTACCTCCTCCATATCCGCAAAACAAACAGCACCAGAATTACCCATTCTAAAGACTTAAATCTTGCCTGTGATATACATAGGGCCTGCTGGAGAGACAGGTGTGTATCCCAGAGATTACCCTGTCTCTGGAACAGGCTTTCCATCCATGTTAAATAGAGTTCCTTACTAACCCAATTCAAGCGCAACCTGGACAAATGGATGGGGAACAGAAAATTCATCCCGATTTGGCCCCTATGTCTCTAATGGACACAGGTAACCTGCAAATGGTTTATTCCCCAGGCCATAGCTTGTAAATGATTCATCTCCCAAGAAGGAGAATAGTAGGTTTGCTATATTTTCTGGCACCGTATAGGTGGTTCCATTTACAAAGAGGTCTGCACTCAACTGTGTATTGCCTTTGAGGTTGCAGACATAGCTAAGGAATATCTTGTGGTTGTCCTTGTCCTGGGAAGCCAAATTCACCTCAAATTTGGCTTTGGTAGACTTTATTTGTCCTCTGAGATATTTGTTTAGTTTGATGAGAGTGCTTTTATCCTGCTGGGTGTTGCACCTCGTAATTTTTACCATGATTTTCTTCCTTCTGTTATACAGCCTATTGATTTTGTAATTCCACCAGGGTGGCTTGTTTTTTGAGTTATTTATGTACTTCTTCCTGGTGGGTACAGCTGCCTCTATACAGCTATTAACATGCTTGTATAGGGTTTCTTTGAACAGTTCTGCATAGGCAGCAGTGTTCTCAGTGTTTATGGGGGCTTGAAATTTTGCCAGGTTATCCCTTAATAGCAGGAAGTTAGCCTTAGAGTAGTTCCTGAATATTGCAGGTTTAGCTGAGGGTCCAGGTTTTATTTTTACTTCAAAGGAGACCATTTTGTGGTCTGACCTTAGCAGGGAAGGCATTACAGTAAAGGTTGTGTAGTACTCTCCCATGTTAGTGAGGACAATGGCTGCACCCCTGGTTGGTATACTGACTATCTGGTTCAGGAAGTTTGTGTTTACAAAATTCAGGAATGCCTGCGCCTGTACTTTTGGTGTCCTATAGGAGTCCCAGTTAATAGTGGGGTAATTAAAGTCGCCCATGAATATGGTACTGGGTTGGATGGTTAGTGTTTCTAATAAGATTAAATACATGGTATGGGTTTCCTGAGTCATAGAGGTGGACCTATAGCTGGCAAGGAAGTAATATTGGATTTACCTGTGGTGATTTGATCCTGGAGTAGCTCAAGTGCATTGTCCTGTTTGACCAGCCTTGAGGTATATTTATTTTTGATGTAAATCATCCTTAGTCCCTATGTGTGTAGTAGCTGGTCTAAATGTGTGGAAGTTATTATAACCTTGCACTGTTGGTGTGCTCTTTGTGGCTTTAAACCATATATCAGTGACTGCACAGACATCAGCATTCTCTAGTGTGAAGAGCAATTTTAGGAAGTGGAGTTTTATGTTGCTTAAGCAGTAATACCTTTAGATTTTCTTGGTTTTGATTTGCTATGTTGGAAGTGCTTTCATTTTGGCATTGCCTAAAAAAGGCACTATGGGGGAAGACAATGTTTTAGCTAATATTCAAAAGTCTAGAGGGGAGAGGTGCAGACCATCCCTGGCAAAGCATGGTGGTCTATTGACCATCTCCTTCCAAGCTGACAAATATTGTACCCCCTTAGAATGATAACAGAAACTAAGCTAATTATCAACGTCAATTATCTTTTGTTTATATTGTGGCATCATCCTTGGAGAAGCTAAAATGCTGCTCAATACTAGGCTCATACCAGCCTGAGACACATATTCTGAGAGCTCCATGATGTCTCTCTTCATATAGGCTAGGTAGGTACTCCTCAGGTCATTTAATCCCACATGGACTATGACTGAGTCACACCGGTACTTGTGGTCCAATGGCCTGAGTGCATGTGTAATGTGGTGTATCCTAGCCCCTGATAAGCAATTGACCATGACTTTCTATTACTCAGTCTGTTGAGGTGGACATCAATGTGTCTCCCAATGGAGTCTCCAATCACCAGAATGTTGGATAGTGTGGCAGCTTGCTTTATGGGTTTAAAGGTAGAGGATCCACGAGATGTGGCTGTATGTGTTGATGTTGTTTTGAAAAAGTGCATTTGGGGCTGCTGAGGGTATTTGTTATGTGCACTTCATCTAGGAGCTCTTTGTGATTTAGAAAGATTACATTTAAGTGCCTCAGCATATGTGTGTCTATATGTCTGCTTTGAATTTTGTGTGATGGGTGCAGCGTGTGTACTACTGACTCCCTCATTGACATTAGAAGTACTTTTATGTGAGAGCTTTGCCTCCAGTGACATTGTGTACATACATCTCTCACATACCATATCAGTTTGTCGGAGAATTAACTGGCTGTCAGTAAACATGAGGCAATTTCTTCATTGCCCCAGGATGTCCATATCCACCAAACTGGTAATGTAGATAGTGGCAACATACCCTTTTTATTGATTAGACAGCTGGAGAAAGAATATAAAGCAATATCAGGAGTATTCAGTTTGCAACTCTGGGGACAGTGCTTGTCACTGCAAACTAGCTGTCCTGTGTGCAACTAGGTATTGGAAAAATGTGCTTTTACAGGAAAAATATCAGTTAAGGTGTCTGAGTCTGAACAGGGCACTGCCAAACACTTAAGAGGACACTAATACATAGACCCTGAAAATTTAAGGATGAAGTATTTAGGCGAATATTCTGAAGTTAGAAACAAATCAAGCAGTATTTACTGAAAACAAATAATTAGCTTATCAAGAATGATGAAAAGCGGGGAGTCGCATGAATGGCTACTGCTTGGCTAGTACTAGTGCTGGTCTCACCACAGCTTCACTCTGTGGTTTACAATGCTGCTTTGCTTCTTCTCTCACCAAAAGCAAAATTTTAGCACCAATCCCAAGATGATCCACAGTATTGTCCCAGATGATGCAAGGGTATGTAGGCTAGTTGTAGACTTTTCCTGGCAGATGCCTTGAACAGAAACTAGACTAATCAGGAACGTTAAGCACAGACACTCACTTTCCAACCAGAAACAGTCAGGAATCAATACAGTCTGCTCCTTGTCTCACCACAAATAGACTATAAGCACACATTCCAAGCTTCCGCCTATGAAACAGTTATTAGTCTTTTTGGTGATCAGCGGTCTCTAGGAAATAATGTCCCTGTACTCCTTCTCTCACCAGGAGAAAACAGAAGCACTAATCCTAAGATGACTACTGAGATGCAGAATGTGGACTGTCCAATAACTGGTGGTTTTAAAATAGTTGTTTAAAGGTAAGATGAAAAAAATGGGTTATTACAAACATTGCAATGTGCACTAAGGGGTTAGATATGAAAAAAAGGGGTCACTAAAGTTTCAGCTCTCTAAGTGGAGAGACACTAATTTTAAAACAGAAAGATAGATTGAAATGAGGTGGACACTTTTGTTTTCTGTCTCTATGGAATACAGTGGGATGGACAATAAATTGAAATAGTTGAAACGGAATGATTTCACAAAATGATAATCTTGTGCTTATTCACAACAGCCAGTGAAAGCGGAGAGAGAAGGAGATATGTGGCCAAAATAACATATGAGGCAGGCAGCTAGAAAAAGAGTTGTGTTTAAGAACGCAACAGCAACAGGGTAGGACAGTGCAAAAAAAATTCTGTGTGACTCACAAGAGACACAGCTGTGTTTTTTTCCATGTTTTAATATGAAATTCAAAGCAGAATACAAGTAAACACAGTGTAAAGAAAACAAATCACAGTATACAAGATAGAAGAAGGCAATAAAGTAATACAAAATACAGGACATCAATAGCAAACTAAGTTTTCCCTCACAGCAAATTGTGTCAGAGTCTTGGTGAGCATTTCCACTAAAGCTTTGAAATGTTTTATTTTACCCCTTAAATAGAAGGTTTAGTTCCTAGCTCCACCCCTCAGTTCACAGATAATTAACCTTAACTGACCTGTTCTGACTTCTGTGTGACTCCTTAATTGACCTGTTCAAATATGTGACTCACAATAGACAGAGTTGTGGTCTCTTTCTAAGTTTTAATATGCATTTCAAAGCAGAATACAAGTAAAGCCCAGTGTAAAGAAAACAAATCACAGTATACAAAATAAAATGCAATAAAGTAAAACAAAATACAAGAAATCAAAGCAAACTAACTTTTCCCTCACAGCAAGTTGTGTTAGAGTCTTGGTGAGCTTTTCCAGTCTAAGTGTGGCTGCTTGTCTCATTTTTATGAGTGTTTATAGCTCACTAGAGGTCACAGCAGACATAATCAAAACATTGGGTACATTAGGAGAAAATGGCCCTTGAGATCCCTTGAGGGTACTCATCACAATGCAGACAGAGACAAATATGCCAGGTGACTGGAAATTAAGCATTTTAGTGCCAGGTTACAAGATCAAAGGTGATTTTCACAAATGCAGACAGTACAAAAGTATAAAACTCCTGACACAATGAATGAATGTGCTGAGGAAGGTGATTAATAAATTAATACGTAGACCTCCTATGTAGACTGTAGTCACCCTAAAATAGCTCCCTGACTGATACCCCATCTTTTTCTCCTTATCTGCTAAGATACCAGGTTCAAACCTTGCATTGCAAACTGTCAGTTTCCCTCTGTTTCTCCTGCCACTCTAGTGGACATGTTTTTTTTTTTTTTGTGGCAGTGTAGTAAGAACCTGGAATCACTGCTCTCTCACATCCAGAACATCAACACTAAACAGGTTGTCAACTCATACACCACAACTTCAATTCATAATATGCTCTCAACCCATAAACCTTCATATGCAGAGGTACTCTCCAGAAACCTACCTAAACACCAAAGACCTCCGAAACATAAACACACGACACCTAACACAACACCTAAAGCACCCAATACACATAAAAACACTAGCACCTGTGTCTTACCAAATAAGCCATTAAGGCAGTGCACAACTATTCCAAATGTGTTAGTTAAAGGTAACTCTATAGTGAGACATACAGACATCCCACTCACCAGGTTGAACAAGGAGAGGGTCATGGTCAGCTGCCTGTCTGGTGCAAGGATTCACCAGCTCATCCATGCACTCAAGTCTCTCAACAAGTACTGTTTTGATACCATCATAGTTTATGTTAGTTTGAATGACTTGAGACATACCTCTCTGGACTGTACGAAGACAGACATGATTTAGCTCTCTGAATATGTGTCCCAGATGGGTATGTCCCTAGCTTTGAGCAGCATTTTACCTTCACCTAGGATGATACCACAATATAAACAGAAAAATGACTGATTTCAATAATTGGCTTAGTTTCTAGTGTCATTCTAAGGGGATCCAGTTCCCATCAGCCTGGGACAACGTGGTGGACAGACCACTCTGTTTTGCCAGAGATGGTCTTTACCTGGTATCTCTATACTTTCAGTTGCTGGCTAAGGTACTTGCCTCCTCCATAATGCCTTTTTTAGGCAAGGTCACAACAACAAAATTCCTGATGTGAAAATATCAAACACAAAGAAACTAAGGGTCATGCTGCTACACTCTATGAGTTTAAATCTGAAACTGCACTATCTAGGAAGCACTCCTCTGCCTGGAAGATGTTGACATCTGTGCAGTCACAGAAACCTGGCTCAAAGCTGCAAAAAGTACTCTAGTCTTGCAAGGCTATAATGCCTTGCACACTTTCAGACCACAAATTGAAGGTGTGAGAACCAAAGGAGGTGGAGAATCTATCTTCATTAAAGATAATTATACCTGTAGACTGGTTAGACAACAGCACTCTTTGGAGCTACTCCAAGTCCAAATTACCGTGGGTAAGACCCCCTTTAGGTCATCATCAGTTATAGGTCCCTTCCCATGAACCAAGATGCCCATATAGCTTATTTAGACCTTGGGACAATTAAGGTACAACCTAATACCCTAGTCATGGGTGACTTCAACTATCCTTCCATTAATTGGGAAACTTATATGAGCCAAAACTCCCTACACAAAAGTTTCTGGACTATCTTAACAAATAGTGCACCACCCCACAATGGGCTCTATCTAATCTAGACCTGGACCCAGCCAATATGAATAACCGATGCAACAACACAAGTGTAAGGCCGCACTTGTTAAATCTGACCCTAAATCAGTCATTTTTGAAGTAGCAATAACACCAGAACTCCTCAAAGGAGAAGTCAGGTTAAAAAAACTTCACCAAAGCTAACTATACCCTCCTAATGGAAGGTATAATTGACTTCCGAGCTCCAGTTTCCACAGATGGCATTAAAGGCTATATTAAGGTATACACTGATGCCCTGTACAAACATCTATACAAATTTTTTATTTTATTTTTATTTTATTTTACATTTGTTGACTGGGCTAGTCCAACTGGATATATGTCCATTTTCAGTAGAGGCCCGGGGAGAAAAGCTCCGCTTCTAAACTAGATCAAATCAAGACAATACAAAAAAAAACACAATGTAAAGAAAACAAATCACAGTATACAAGATAGAAGAAGGCAATAAAGTAATACAAAATACAAGACATCAATAGCAAACTAAGCTTTCCCTCACAGCAAATTGTGTCAGAGTCTTGGTGAGCATTTCCACTAAAGCTTTGAAATGTTTTATTTTACCCCTTAAATAGAAGGTTTAGTTCCTAGCTCCACCCCTCAGTTCACAGATAATTAACCTTAACTGACCTGTTCTGACTTCTGTGTGACTCCTTAATTGACCTGTTCAAATATGTGACTCACAATAGACAGAGTTGTGGTCTCTTTCTAAGTTTTAATATGCATTTCAAAGCAGAATACAAGTAAAGCCCAGTGTAAAGAAAACAAATCACAGTATACAAAATAAAATGCAATAAAGTAAAACAAAATACAAGAAATCAAAGCAAACTAACTTTTCCCTCACAGCAAGTTGTGTTAGAGTCTTGGTGAGCTTTTCCAGTCTAAGTGTGGCTGCTTGTCTCATTTTTATGAGTGTTTATAGCTCACTAGAGGTCACAGCAGACATAATCAAAACATTGGGTACATTAGGGGAAAATGGCCCTTGAGATCCCTTGAGGGTACTCATCACAATGCAGACAGAGACAAATATGCCAGGTGACTGGAAATTAAGCATTTTAGTGCCAGGTTACAAGATCAAAGGTGATTTTCACAAATGCAGACAGTACAAAAGTATAAAACTCCTGACACAATGAATGAATGTGCTGAGGAAGGTGATTAATAAATTAATACGTAGACCTCCTATGTAGACTGTAGTCTCCCTAAAATAGCTCCCTGACTGATACCCCATCTTTTTCTCCTTATCTGCTAAGATACCAGGTTCAAACCTTGCATTACAAACTGTCAGTTTCCCTCTGTTTCTCCTGCCACTCTAGTGGACATGTTTTTTTTTTTTTTTGTGGCAGTGTAGTAAGAACCTGGAATCACTGCTCTCTCACATCCAGAACATCAACACTAAACAGGTTGTCAACTCATACACCACAACTTCAATTCATAATATGCTCTCAACCCATAAACCTTCATATGCAGAGGTACTCTCCAGAAACCTACCTAAACACCAAAGACCTCCGAAACATAAACACACGACATCTAACACAACACCTAAAGCACCCAATACACATAAAAACACTAGCACCTGTGTCTTACCAAATAAGCCATTAAGGCAGTACACAACTATTCCAAATGTGTTAGTTAAAGGTAACTCTATAGTGAGACATACAGACATCCCACTCACCAGGTTGAACAAGGAGAGGGTCATGGTCAGCTGCCTGTCTGGTGCAAGGATTCACCAGCTCATCCATGCACTCAAGTCTCTCAACAAGTACTGTTTTGATACCATCATAGTTTATGTTAGTTTGAATGACTTGAGACATACCTCTCTGGACTGTACGAAGACAGACATGATTTTGCTCTCTGAATATGTGTCCCTGGTGGGCATGTCCCTAGCTTTGAGCAGCATTTTATCTTCACCTAGGATGATACCACAATACAAACAGAAAATAATGGACTTCAATAATTGACTTTCTAGTTCATTCTAAGGGGATCCAGTTCCCATCAGCCTGGGACACGTGGTGGACAGACCACTCTGTTTTGCCAGAGATGGTCTTTACCTGGTATCTCTATACTTTCAGTTGCTGGCTAAGGTACTTGCCTCCTCCATAATGCCTTTTTTAGGCAAGGTCACAACAACAAAATTCCTGATGTGAAAATATCAAACACAAAGAAACTAAGGGTCATGCTGCTACACTCTATGAATTTAAATCTGAAACTGCACTATCTAGGAAGCACTCCTCTGCCTGGAAGATGTTGACATCTGTGCAGTCACAGAAACCTGGCTCAAAGCTGCAAAAAGTACTCTAGTCTTGCAAGGCTATAATGCCTTGCACACTTTAAGACCGCAAATTGAAGGTGTGAGAACCAAAGGAGGTGGAGAATCTATCTTCATTAAAGATAATTACACCTGTAGACTGGTTAGACAACAACACTCTTTGGAGCTACTCCAAGTCCAAATTACCGTGGGTAAGACCCCCTTTAGGTCATCATCAGTTATAGGTCCCTTCCCATGAACCAAGATGCCCATATAGCTTATTTAGACCTTGGGACAATTAAGGTACAACCTAATACCCTAGTCATGGGTGACTTCAACTATCCTTCCATTAATTGGGAAACTTATATGAGCCAAAACTCCCTACACAAAAGTTTCTGGACTATCTTAACAAATAGTGCACCACCCCACAATGGGCTCTATCTAATCTAGACCTGGACCCAGCCAATATGAATAACCGATGCAACAACACAAGTGTAAGGCCGCACTTGTTAAATCCGACCCTAAATCAGTCATTTTTGAAGTAGCAATAACACCAGAACTCCTCAAAGGAGAAGTCAGGTTAAAAAAACTTCACCAAAGCTAACTATACCCTCCTAATGGAAGGTATAATTGACTTCCGAGCTCCAGTTTCCACAGATGGCATTAAAGGCTATATTAAGGTATACACTGATGCCCTGTACAAACATCTATACAAATTTTTTATTTTATTTTTATTTTATTTTACATTTGTTGACCGGGCTAGTCCAACTGGATATATGTCCATTTTCAGTAGAGGCCTGGGGAGAAAAGCTCCGCTTCTAAACTAGATCAAATCAAGACAATACAAAAAAAAAACACAATACAAAAAAGGATACATGCAATATGTAAAGTAAATAAAAATTTCTCCATCAGCTTAGGTTATATAGAAACTAAAAATAAACAGATTGTGAGTAGTAGGTTAATAAGGTAGAATGCAGTATTATGACCAAGAGAAAGGGATAGATCATTCAATATTAGTACAAAGGGTAAGAACGAGTCTTTGAAATGCTATAAAAGGTTATGAAAGGTGAATAAAAAGGTAATGTAAGGTGTAAAACACAGGGTAGATGGTGAAATTTTAGAGGACAGGGAAGTAGGAGAAAAATCTGGAGGGTAAGTACAAGAGGAAGTAATTATAGTCAAAGTGGAAGAAATAGAAAGGTTTATGTATGAGGTGGGAAGATAAGAGTTCACAGAGGAATGAATAAGTAGTAAGGAGCATGCCCAGTGATAGCATGTTGGGAATAAGATATTAGGATGTGGAAGAGTGAGGAATTGCTGTTATACTTCAAAGTGGGTAAAGAGGAGAGATATAGAAAAGGCATGGTGGGGGGGGTTAGTCTGGGTTAGTACAAGGACAAAGCCATTGTGATTTTAAGTGAATTTTTAGTTGATTTTTAAAGAGAGGTAATGATGAAAGATATGTAAGATTAGTGGGAAGTATGTTCCAAACCTTCCCCACAGAATTAGAGAAAAGAGAATCACCTGCCTTGTTGTGGGATTTCAGGGAGGTAACCAGTAGTTTATTTGCTGAGGGAAGGTTAGAAAGGTTTGTGTAGGGGGAGATAAGGCTACTGAGAATAGGAGTATTACTAGGTTGATATAGTATTTTATGAGTAATGGAGAGTTGTTGAAATTTTAGCTGGTTATTTAGTTCAAGCCATCCTAGAAGTTTTAGGTTTAGACAGTGATGTGTTCTAAATGAGGACCCAGTAGCAAACATGGCAATATTGTTATATGAAGTAGACAGTTTGTTTAGGTTGCTTTTGGAAAGATTTGTATAAACTGGTGAGGCATAGAAGAGGGTGGAGATCAGATGGGTCTGGGCAATAGTAGTTCTGGCTTCTGGTGTAAGAAAAGGTTTTATTCTATATAAGGATCCAAGTTTTCTGTTTACAGTTTTGATGGTGGCATTAATATGAGCATCAAAGTTGAGGTTGTGGTCAATCAATACACCTAAGAGTTTTGTAGTTGGGTCAGGAGCTATGATTGTACCATCAATGGAGGTAATAGAGAAATCTAGTGGGGTGGATTTGTTAGTTGGAGTAAATAGTAATAGCTTGTTTTTTTTTTTTTTGGCATTAAGGAGGAGATGATGTTGTTGGAACCGGTTTTCAACATGGTTGAATATTGATTGGGTGATGGCCTGGAGTTCAGATAAGGTGGTTGCTTTACAAATCAAAGTGGAGTCGTCTGTGTATTGAATGCAGGTAGGTAGAGGTAGATTAGTAGAAAGGTTGTTAATGAATATGAAGAATAGTAGAGGTCCCAGAATAGAGCCCTGTGGGACACCAAGGGTAACAGGGAGATGCTTGGATAGATTATTATCCCAAAGGACAGCTTGCTGTCTATTGTGCATATAGGACTTGAACCACTGTAATGCCTGTGTGTCAAATGAGAATGAGGTGAGTGTATTGAGTAATAATTGATGGTTGACCATATCAAAAGCTTTTGAGAGATCAATGAATAGTGCAGAGGAGAGCATGTTATTGTTATGATGTTTATTAATACAGTCTGTAAAGGATAGGAGAGCAGTAGTGGTACTGTGGAATGGTCTAAAACCATGTTGACAGTCAGCTAGGAGGTTATATTGGAGAATGTGGTCAAGAATTTGTTGGTGGATACATTTTTCCATAATTTTGGCTAGTGGTGATAGTAGGGCTATGGGCCAGAGGTTAGAGAGTTCAGTTGAGTTCCCTCCTTTGTGAAGTGGGATTATATGAGAGATTTTCCATAGTGAAGGAATGGAGCCTTCAGTTATGGTTCTATTAATAAGAATAGAGATGGGGTAGGCAAGAGCTTTAGCAGCAGTTTGAAGGTATTCAGGTGGTAGGAGATTGGCTGAGGGTGTACAGGGTTTGAGCTTATGAAGCAGAGTAAAGATGAGGGCTGTGGTAATAGGTTTTAAGTAAAAGGTAGGTGGTAAGTTAGTGGGGGAGGGTGATTGGGTAGGGCTGAGAGGTGGTAGGGAGTTTGCTAGAGATTGGATAGTTTCAGTATAAAAGCTGTTAAAAGCATTAGCAATCTCATTTGGAGAGTTCTGGGAGAGACCAGATGGGGTTGGTGTTTTATAGAGTCCTGGATGTAAGAGTTTATTTATGCCTGACCAGAAGCTTTTGGGTTGACTATGGTGATTTTGTTGGAGTTTGAAGAAATAGTGTTTTTTATCCTGAAGTATTGAATTTTTGGTTGCATTTCTTAGTTGTCTAAAGTATTGCTGATCAATTGGGTCTTTGGCGTTTCTCCATTTGGACCAGATTTTGTTTCTTTGTAGGATTTGTTGTCTGGTTTCTTTAGTGAGCCACGGGGCTGCTTTGCATCTAGTTCTTATGGAGCATGAGGGGGCATGGAATTCTAAAATTTGTAGGAATGTGGAGTTAAAATGGGATACTGCTTCGTCATTTGGCAGGTGCCTTAAGGGTGACCAGTCACAGGCTTGAAGCTCAGTTTGAAAAATGACTGGATTAAATTTTTTTTTGTTGCGGGTGATTTTAAAGGTAGGTTGATTTGAAATATAGGATTTTTGTCTGCATAGGTAGGTTAGTGAGTGGTCACTAATATCATCAGGAAGGGCACTTACTTTGTAAGAGAGAGAATGGCAGTTTATTAAGATCCAGTCTAATATACTTTCTTTGCCTGTGGGTTTATGGATTCTAGTGGGGTGGTAATAGTTTGAGAGAAGCCGTAGAGGTTTATATGGGTTGTGGGTTCTAAAGTGATACAGGAGTTCCAGTCTATATTAAAATCACCGAGCACTATGGTTTCTTGAGGGAAGGATGTAGAAAGCCAGCAGAGGATACTTTCTATGATGCTAATGTTATTGCCTGGGGGTAGGTAGGAGCATATTATGTTAATAGATTTAATATTATTGAGCTGGAGTTTGGCAATAAGAATTTCCACATTGGTTTCTAGAGGGGGTTGTACCTGTATGGATGAGACCTGTAAATCAGATTTGTGCAATATTGCTACCCCACCACCCTTTTTGGTAGTTCGGTCTAACCTCAGGATGTTATAACCAGGTGGGAGTATTTCATTGTCTTTTGTAACTGGTTTAAGCCAGGTTTCAGTTAAGCATAGGATATCAAAAGAGTGAGTATCTAGTAGAGCGTGCAGTTGGCTTACTTTATTGTTAACACTTCTTATATTGAGATGAGCTATAAGTAGTGAATTACTGGGAGTGAAAGGGGGGTGAGTTGTCTTATGGTGTTGTTATAGGGTCCTGGGTTGGGATGAATGTCCCCATGAAGGAGTGGATATTTGAGAGGACTATATGGATGCTTCAGTGGTTTAGTGCAGTTATGTTGTGCTTTCCTGTAATGTGTAAATGTAAAATGAGCTACTCTGTGGTATTTAGGTGATAGATAGGATGAGGAGGATGTTATGTTAGAATGGCTAAGGATTTCAAGATTTATTATTAATGTTTGTTTAAGGGATTGGTGAGAAGATGAGAATTGCAGGTTTTCGTAGTAAGTGAGAGTATAGGGAATAGAGAGGATAGATAGTAGTAAAAGGAGAAGTGGCTGTTTTATGTAAATGAGTATATTAGTAAAGGTCATGGTGAAGGAGATGATAAAATGTAGTAGGAAATTAGGAGATTGGAGTTAATGAGGGTGTGGACTAAATGGGTGTGAAAGAGGTATTGGAGAGTGATTATTAGTATGTGAGTGGTTGTATAAGTGGTAGTTTTGTACAGAGTGGTGAAAGATGATTTGATAGGAATGAAAGGGAGTGGCTTGGTAAGCATAAAGGTAGGACCCCTGGGGGTGGTTGGGAATTGGGGGTAGGGTAGGGGAGTGGAGTGAGCCCGCAGGGCAAACGGAGCGGGTTACAGCAGGCAAGAGAGAGTCTACACAGGCAATCAGGGAGCCGCAGACTCCTGAGGTGTCACTGCTTGAGTAGAGTGTGGTAATGTAGGAGAGAGGTAGTGAGTGATAGTGGAATAAAGAGAAGAAAACAAAGTACAGCTGGATAGTGGTGAGAAGAATAGGTCCTAGTAGCAAGAGGAGTTTCAGCTTGTCAAGGGATAATAGCTATAAAAGTATTAAGAACAGATAGTAGGGAATGCGGAGTACAAGGTGTAACTCTAGATAGGAAATTGTTGCCACCTAGTGGGCAGAAAGTATAGTGGACGAAGGTAATAGTATTAGATACAGCTAGAGAGAGGAGTTGCAGATAAATGTAGGTAAGGGGGTGAAAAGAAGCAAATTGCTATTGGGGTGTAGAGGAGAAAATATTTGCTGCTGGTTTCCCTGCTCGCTAGCTTAGATATTCTAGTTGCTAGGTAGTTATAAATAAATATATAATGTAGTCTAGCTTAGTTATTCTAATTGTTAGGTAGTTCTAAATAAATATATAATGTAGTTTAATAGGTAGGTCCAAGGTGGAACATACTTTCTTAGTCCTTATGGAAGCTGGGAGCACAATATATGTGCAGGGGCAACAGGTTTCCTTGGCTAGACATTGGGATGGTTGTAACAAAAAAACAGGGAGGGGTCTTGAAAGATCAAGCAGGTCCCTTAGTATGGGAAAGAAGGTAGAGAGCTAGGAGGGAATAGAAAGAAAACAAATGAGTTTAGGTGTGATGACAATCAAAAATTATAAAATGCTGTACAGTAAAAACATCTAGGTAAGATGCAGGTATATAGATACAGCCATGTTGGGTAGGATTAAAGCAAGATCCTCAATAAAAAACAAATTATCCTGGTGGAAGTCTAGCATTAACAAATTATGCAATAAGTGAAAAAATGCTGCTGTTTAAAAATACAAAAATGAGATCGAAGAACTGGAAGACCACTCTCCTCAGACTAAACAAGCAAGTAAGAACTCATAAAATCTTCAAAGAGCAACTATGAGAAAAAATTAGCAACATAGCCAAGGATAACCATAAGGCTTTTCTTCAGCTACTTTCACAACTTAAAAGTAGGGCTCAGATGTGTGCTGAACTAATTGTGGATGGCATCACACACACACACACTGACCTTGCGGAAATTGCAAACCTGCTAACAGACAGGTTTGGTAACAATTTCACCCTCCTGTCCCCCCCCCCCCCAAGCATACCACAAACCATGTCTTCCCCATCTCCTCCTCCCTGTATTTCCAAAGAGTGAGTCATCACTGATCTCTCTAAGAACACAGCCTCCATGGACCAGATGTCATTCCGGGTTGCATTCTTAATGTTCTAAAACAAGAGCTAGCTACTCCATTAGGCACTCTATTCAACCACAGCCTGAGTACTGGCCTTGTCCCTACTGAAGGAAAACAGCAACTCTTATCCCCCTCCATAAGGGTGGCTTGGCAACAGACCCGGGTAACTATAGACCCATAAGTTTAACCAGCCTCATCTGTAATGCAATGGAAGGAATCATCATGGACCTCATAAATAAGGATATAGGTGAACTCCAAAAATGACATTTCTGACTAAGAAAATTCAGGGTCTCCAGCACATCTTATACAGACAGATTGAAGCCACTGTTACTGTACTCAGTAGCATATAGACTACTTAGAGGCAACTTATGTCTGGTTTACAGGGCTATCTCTCACCCAAATGTAACGGAAATGCTGCACATCTGTAAGTCAAATAGGGCTAGAGTTGCCCATTCCAAGGACCTCAATCTAGCTTGTTGCCTAAACAAGACCTGCTGGAGAGACAGCTACATCTCTCAGAAGTTGCCACTCCTCTGGAATAGGCTTCCAATCCATATCAAACAGAACATCTCCATGACACTGTTTAAGCACAAACTGGGCAACTAAATGGGAAACTGTAATTTCTGCTGGGGATTGCCCTAGATTCTCTCCTGGAAATGAGTAGCACTTGCTAGAAAAACCTTGAACATAAACAATATCTCTCATCTAGTATTATATTGGGATTTAACAGCTAGGCTTGTAAAGATCCTTGGGTCAATACCCTAGTAACATTCTATGAACCTATGAACCCATGAGTAGTCAAAAGTAAGATGGGAGATTTGCACTTCTGAGTCAGATCAGAATGCAGTACAACTAACTTGACGTTTGCAGTAAGACAGATAACAGAAAATCAACTCGAGATGAGGAAAATGCCCAACTAGGCAATCCTATGCTTTCAGAAAGCAAGTGTCAAGAAATGAAAGGTGATGAAGCCACATGATCAAAGTGTCACAGATAGGGCAAAGTAGAAGAATGTCAAGGAAGATGAAAAGTAAGGGTAAAAACAGTGGTGTGACCAGTGTCCCTGTATGTCATAGAGACCTTGTTGTGAAGGCAGAACAGCTGAGGGAGATTGAGGTGACTGGTAGTAGGATGTACACTGTAGGACAGATGAATGAATAAGAACATCCCAGAAGGCCATGAAGAATAGATTACAATATAACTATCACATGCAGTTTGGAAACTAGAACAAGAATGGGTTAAACAGATTTGGGAGAGGATGAGAAATACAAGAAGAAATTATGACATCCAGCCTAGAGATGGATGGAATGCATTAGAGAAAACCTGTGGCAGGACAGCATGACAGTACAAGAAGATAGGAAAGTGACACTGAAGAGAGAGAGATGTGGTAACAGTTAAAAATCAACCTTATCCCATGTAAAAGCCCTTCTATGTGGCACATCTCATTACCAAGGGATTTGCATCCGGGAAGAAAGAGGTCATCGTCTGTCTCTACTCTTCCCTCATTAGGCCAGTCATCGAATATAATGCCCCACTCGGCATATACCTCACTAGACACAAGCAACAGCTGAAAGGCCACAAATATACCTTACAAAGAGGATCCTAGGCCTTAAACACATGTCCTACATGGACAGACTCAAAAAACTCCAGCTATTTTCTGTCTCATATTGTCTACTAATCTCTGCTTGACTTACAAAGCCATATCTGACCCAGCTCTGTTAGAAATGCTACATCTAAAGAAATCCAAATCCCTTCACACAACACACTCCAGAGACCTCAACCTCATTACCACATTCAAAAGAACATGCTGGAGGGACAGGTTCATAACCCAGAGACTGCCCATGATCTGGAATAGACTTCCCATACATGTCAAGCAGAGCACCGCACTGGCCCTCTTCAAAAGAAATCTTGATGAGTGGATGGGAAATAGAAAGTTCACACCAGGGATCACTCCAGTGGCTCTACTTGATAGAGGCACTGGAAACTAACTTCGAGTGACACAATGCCAGGGTAATCCTATGGGCTAGGCTTGTACAGGCTCCAGGGCCATTAGCCTAGTGCACACCTATGAACCTATGAAACTATAAAATGGGAAAAGTGTGGGTTAATGATGAATGCCCTGTGGAGCAGTATTGTGATATTCACGAGTGAGGGATGTTGTGCTTTAAATTGCAGTTTTTACTTTTGATTCTCCTTTTGGTGTTGCACAGAACATGGCGCCTGTATTATTTATTTCTAGAACCTGCACTCACAGGAATTTGTTGTAGCTTTTCACTAGACTTGTTTGCAGTTATAATGTTCAGTTTACAGCAGTTATGATGACTGGATACAGCAATCAGTGTGCATGATTTTGAATGTTAATTACGTCTCCCAGTATAATTACATGCAGTAGGATATATATAGTCAGAATGGTAGGTTAGTAAAAATTTGAGACCATTTAAGAAAAGAATAGCTAATTGTTTTAGGTCTATAAGCTAATATCATAAATGTACTTTAGCACTGCATACAAATAGCATTTGCTCTTTACACATCTTTCATTTTCAATGCATTTTAGTTTCTGTATGAGACCCTGGATAATAATATTGGCTTGTTCTTCAGACATATCAAGACTAAAGATATTAAAACAAGTATAGTTTGTTTCCCAATATGAAATTACAATACTGTGTTTTAGTAATAGCTGTATTACATACATAAGTATGTAGTGACTAATTCAATTCCACAATGCTTGCATCACAGGGAATTAAAAAAAAGGTGATCAAACATTCATCCTATTGGACACAGTACATTTTAACTGAAACACACTCACATGCACACACACACACACACACACACACACACACACACACACACACACACACACACACACACACACACACACACACACACACACACACACACACACACACACACACACTCACACACACACAAACACACTGTCAAATACCAAATAGCAAAAAACACAGATTTTGCTGAACACAGACACCAACACATAAATATTGCTAGATAGATAGATAGATAGATAGATAGATAGATAGATAGATAGATAGACAGATAGAGCGATAGATAGACATATACACATTTGCATGAAGAAAGAGTGAAGTCCAAAATGTTTTTCTATGTACATTTATCTATCTATAAAACACCCAAATATCTACATTTACAAAGTTGGCAACAAAACGTCAACTTTGCAAATATTGACACACTACTATGCATGCACTGAATGAAAATTGGAGCACATACAAAACTTCTACTTAAAAAAAAATATATGAAAACATCCTTTTTTCCAAGTGCAGTAAGCTCTTCTGTACACCTCACATCCCCAGCTAATTATGTATACTAACTCCAAGATTGTACAATCTCGGAGAAAAGGCATACTTCCCCACCTTGAAAAGTGTCGGATCTTACACACCTGTTGATCATCTGTTTAGCTGAATAAAGAGAGAGGGAGAGGTGTGGAGATGTATAGAGATAGATAGATAGATAGATAGATAGATAGATAGATAGATAGATAGATAGATAGATAGATAGATAAAGCTGTTTTGGAATACGGAATGATCTTTGTGGATTTTTTTTTTCCTAGAAAGACTTATGAGATATGCATAATGATAAACCCAGGGTACAGGCTACTATTTGATATACACATAATCCATTTATCAAAAGAAAGGTCGACTGGAAGTAAGAAGTTGTATAACTAAATTTTACATGACTATGTAGTACATATAAGGAAAAACACTTCATGACACTGATAGTAAATTAGCCATAGCTGCTTTTATGAGATACCACTGCTGATACATTCTAAAAAACAAGGATCTGAAAAGACTAGTGCACTCTATGAGCCTGTTGAAGGTGTTTTGTATTCTGTTTACATAGTTTATAAGGTAGAACACATTACAGTCTGAAAACATCTTTACTTTAGTAACTATGAAAGGAGGAGAAGGAGAAGAAGAGGGGGAAGGCATGCCCGAAGACAGGAAGAGAGGAGAAAGGTTAGGAGTATGGTAGTGCAGGTAGGAACTTTGAATGTCATCAGTATGACTGGTATAGGGAGAGAGCTAGCTGATATGATTGACAGAAGGAAGGTTGCTATATTGTGTGTGCAAGAGACCAGGTGGAAGGGAAGTAACGCAAGGTGTATTGGAGGTGGGTTCAAATTTTTCTATCATGGTGTGGATGGGAGGAGAAATGGGGTAGGGGGTTATCCTGAAGGAACAGTATCCCAAGAGTGTTTTGAAGGTGAAAAGAGTGACAGAGTCATGTTTATGAAGATGGAAATTGATGGTGTAATGATGAATGTTGTTAGTGCATATTCTCAGCAAGTTGGGTGTGTGATGGATGAGAAAGAAACATTTTGGAGTGAGTTGGATGAAGTGGTGATGACTGTACCCAAGGGTGAGAGATTGGAGATTGGAGCAGATTTAAATGGGCATGTTGGTGAAGGGAACAGAGGGGATGAGTAAGTGGTGGGTAGGTATGGTGTTAAGTAAAGGAATGCAGAAGGTCAGATGGTAGAGGATTTAGCAAAAAGGATGGACATGGCTGTGGTGAATACATATTTTAACAAGAGGGAGGAGCTTAGGGTGACATACAAGAGTGGACGGAGATGCACACAGGTGGATTATAGCCTATGCAGGAGGGCCAGTTTGAAGGAGGTTGGAGACGGTAAAGTGGTGATGGGGGAAAGTGTAGTTAGGCAGCATAGAATGGTGGTCTGTAGAATGACGTTGGTGATCAAGAAGAGGAGGAGGAGTGTGAGGGCAGCACCAAGGTTCAAATGGTGGAAATTGAAAAAGGGTGATTTGTGAGGTGGAGTTCAGAAAAGAGTTAAGACAGGCACTGGGTGGCAGTGAAGAGTGACCGAATAGCTGGGTAACTACAGCAGAGCTAGTAAGGGAGACTGCTAGAAAGGTGCTTGGTATGACATCTGGACAGAGGAAGGATGATAAGGAGACATGGTGGTGGAATGAAGAAGTACAGGAGAGGTTGGCAAAGAATAAGTGGGATTGTCAGAGAGATGAAGAAAGTAGACAGGAGTATAAGGAGATAAGGTGCATGGCAAAGAGTGAGGTGGCGGAGGCTAAGGATAAGGCATATGAAGAGTTGTATGAAAGGTTGGACACTAAGGAGGGAGAAAAGGACCCTGTACCTATTGGCTAGACAGAGGGACCGAGCTAGGAAAGATGTGCAGCAGGTAAGGGTGAAAAAGGATAATGAGGGAAACATACTCACAAGTGAGGAGAGTGTGTTGAACAGTTGGAAAGAGTACTTTGAGGGGCTGATGAATGAAGAGAATGAGAGAGAGAGAGAGAGAGAATGTTGGATGATGTGGGCATAGTGAATCAGGAAGTGCAAGGGATTGGCAAGGAGGATGTAAGGATAGCTATGAAGAGGATGAAGAATGGAAAGGCTCTTGGTCCAGATGACAGACCTGTGGAAGCTCGGAGGTGTTTAGGAGAAATGGCAGTGGAATTTTTAATCAGATTGTTTAATGAAATCTTGGAAAGTGAGAGGATAACTGAGGAGTGGAGAAAAAGTGTTTTGGTACCAATTTTTAAGAATAAGGGTGATGTGCAGAGCTGTAGTAACTACAGAGGGATAAAACTGATCAGTCACAGCATGAAATTATGGGAAAGAGTAGTGGAAGCTAGGTTAAGAAGGGACGTGATGATTAGTGATCAGCAGCATGGTTTCATGCCAGGAAAGAGCACTACAGATGCAATGTTTGCTCTGAGAGTGTTGATGGAGAAGTACATAGAAGGTCAGAAGGAGTTGCATTGTGTCTTTGTGGACTTAGAGAAAGCATATGACAGGGTGCCTAGAGAGGAGTTGTGGTATTGTATGAGGAAGTTGGCAGTGGCAGAGAAGTATGTAAGAGTGGTACAGGATATGTACAAGGGTAGTATGACAGCGGTGAGATCTGCAGTGGGAGTGTCAGATGCATTTAAGGTGGAGCTGGGATTACATCAAGGATCAGCTCTGAGCCCTTTTTTATTTGCAGTGGTGATGGACAAGTTAACAGACGAGATCAGACAGGACACAGATGACATTGTGATATGTAGTGAGAGTAGGGAACAGGTTGAGGAGACCCTGGAGAGGTGGAGATATGCTCTAGAGAGGAGATGAATGAAGGTCAGCAGGACTATTTATTTTTTATTTATTTTTTTATTTTACATTTGTTGACTGGGAAAGTCCGACTGGACGCAGGTCCATTTTCAGCTGAGGCCCAGGGAGAAAAACTTCAAACATTAATGCAGAAAAAAGTAGCTAGAAACAGTTTCAAATATGGAAACATAGTACAAAACATGTTTACAAAAAGAAAAAAAGAACACATTATAAATATATTATGTGTGAGGATATGTAGGTCTTGGGAGAAGGCTCCCAGCCCTACTGCACTTTAAAGGGGAAAGAATTAGTCGTAAAGAAGAAAACAAAGCCATGTATGTTGAGAATAAATTAGAGTATAGATCATAAAGGTTCACATTGTCTAACATATGTGGTAGTAATCTAATTCCCAGTTGTTTTTACAAGATGGACTTGGGGAGAACCTTTTGATTCATAGCTGAATCCTAGCAACAGTGCAATGGTATGGACTAACCAGAATATGTGTGAGTGAATGTGAGGGAGGATAGAGGAATGGTGGGGATGCAGGGAGTAGAGGTGGTGAACGTGGATGAGTTTAAATACTTGGGATCAGCAGTTCAGAGTAATGGTGAGGGTGGAAGAGAGGTGAAGAAGAGAGTACAGGCAGGGTGGAGTGGGTGGAGAAGAGTGTTAGGAGTGATTTGTGACAGACGAGTACCAATAAGAGTGAAAGGGAAGGTCTACAAGAGGGTAGTGAAACTAGCTATGTTATATGGGTTGGAGACAGTGCCATTGACAAAAAGGCAGGAGTCATAGCTGGATGTGGCAAAGTTAAAGATGTTAAGATTTGCACTGGGTGTGATGAGGCTAGACAGGATTAGGAATAAGTATATTAGAGGGTCATCCCAGGTTGGACGGTTTGAGGACAAGGCCAGAGAGGTGAGATTGCATTGGTTTGGACATGTGCTGAGGAGGGATGCTGGGTATATTGGGAAAAGGATGCTAAGGATGAAGCTGCCAGGTAGGAGGAAAAGAGGAAGGCCTAAGATAACGTTTATGGATGTGATGAGAGAGGACATGCAGGTGGTTGGAGTGACAGAGCAAGATGCAGAGGACAGAAAAAAATGGAAACAGATGATCCACTGTGGTGACCATTAATGGATACAGTTGAAAGAAAAAGAAGATATATATATATATATATATATATATATATATATATATATATATATATATATATATATATATATATATATATATATATATATATATATATATATATATATATATATATATATATATATATATATATATAAAGAGAGAGAAAGATAGGTATATGTAAATGTAAATATAAATATAAATATAAATATAAATATATATAGTTTGTCCAGGAGACTTACTTGGAACAATGAAAACAGAACTGGATGAATCTTGCTTGAGGAAAAATATGTCAAACATAGGCAGCTGAATACGGTGGTTGCAGGTTCAGAGTTCCTATGCTAAATATACCAACTGTGATGTCATAAAATGAAAAACACCATTGGAGCTCACAAAAACAGACTCTACAAGTTTATTAAACTAATAGTAAGCACTTTCTTTGTGGAATATAGAACAACTTCTACCTAATGAGAAACAGTGCACGTAAACTTTTAAACATAGTTGAAATGAAGTCATACTTAAAACATGAATGCCATTAATTTAAAATCAATCGGAAGTGTAGCTAGGGTGGGGTAAAGGGGGTGGCCACCCAGACCCAAGGTGGTTGGGGTACGATTGTTGTACATTCATTTCTGATACTGCTACTGCATTCAGGTCTTAAGTTGTAGAATATTGTTTCTCACTTTGAAAAGATGAGTTGGTGCAAAGAACAAAAGCTGGAGGAGAGCTAGACTGGAGAGTGATGTTTTTCCTTAGTTGAGGGGAGCCAGATCAAGGAGTGGCTCTGGAAATTAGGTGACTCAGCTACATGTCTGAAATGTATATATTAAAGCAATATTCTTAAAACCTGCTAAATTGCAGGCACCATTCAGTCCCAGTGATTCAAAAACATTCATGTTTACCAGCAAAACAAAGTCTCTCTGCTGTAAAAGTGCATTAATCTCACATCCCCTTTTTATTAGATTTCAACTGTAAAACAAATATGTAAACTTTTTAAACCTCTTACATGATGTCAAATGCTTATTATTTTTAATGTTGCCTACATGTTCTGCTGCTCTTTCTCTGAGAAGACCTAATGATCTTCCCAACATAAAAGCTTGCATAATTTATCATGCTCACTGCAACATGTGTGAGTGTTTTTATGGGGGGACAGATTAGATTTAATAAACCCATACACTCTAGTTGTTCCACTGGTGTTTTTCATTTTTATTGCATTGCAGTTGGCAGTGGAGAAGATATGACTTTATTTTATGATTTCATAGTATCTCTTGGCTGGAAAGTTTTTATCTATTTTTTTCTATGGGAGGTTCTTCTGGAAGTTTTGCCAGTCTCATGGTTGTTATTGTGTTATTGCTTGAAGTTTTACATGTCCTTCTATTAATATATTCAGGTATTACCACAAGCATCTCATATGATTTTGGACCATTATTAAAGGAATCTTCACCTTGATTTTGTTGTATTCTTAGTTAATTTAATGCATCAAATCACTTCGGTAATTCTTATCATATGCTTTACCACAAAGCTATTGTCATGGGACCTGCCATGTTATTGTGATCCTGCTTTATTGCTTTGTCTTCTGGATCACTGAATCTATTTTAAGTTCCCTTTATATAAGCCGTGTTAGACATTAGGAAATGATGTATTTGTTTAGCTCAAATGTAAACAGAATGATAATATTGTTAGTCATAGGCACCTTCTTATTACTCTTCACCTTTTGCCTGAACTACCCAGATTGTAAACAGGGGTGTCAGACGCTGCTAAAGGCTGCAGGGGCAGAAGGCAAAAGGGCACTTAATGATCTAAAAGTTCAGGCAGTTATTTAGCTTTCTGCTGCCACAACAGAATCATATCCATGACAAAAGATGTACACAGTGTAAATACGAGTCACATCTGGGATAATTGCAAAGAAAATTCACGGAGATGTGCAAATGAAGCTAATGTTGCATCTGCGTGGTATGCAATCTAATAACGGTATATTCAAAAGTTAGAGAAAAAAGTGCAGTAATGCAGGAACACACCTACTGTTGCCACATAGAGAGCAGCCACCACAGAAAAGTAGTGGGAAGCTGTTAATGAAGAGTTTAATAGCTTCCCGACTGCTCTTTTGGGATGACTGCTGATTGCTGATAATGCTCTAGTGTGTTAAGATCCTTTTCAATGCCTGAATAGTGATTAATAAGCATATTTTTCCCAAATTCAGAGCATAATCACAGTGATCATATACTGTAAGCTATTATCTTTCAAAAATATGACATAAAATGCATCACAGAGCATTTAGATCCTGGCAGCATCCAAACCTCAAGCTGTAGAATTGGAGTTTGGCACAGGCTTATTGAGAGCTTCTGCCCTGAACTCATCTGTTCTACAACTGGGCCTGTGTTCACAAAAGGTTGCTATATCTTGTGTTTGTGGGTGTTGTGGGCTAAAAACAGTAACCTTTGCCCTGTTCTCCACTGTAGTGCGATCTTGGAGTTTGTATATTTAGTTAGTGGGGGTGTGGGGGGGTGACTCACATTGGTGGGTTTAGATTGCTTCCGTTTGTATTAAAGTTATCGGTGGCCCAGTAGTGATTTTCCTGGAGTTACATTGCGACATTCTGGGACTTCAGCTTCCTGAAGATTCAACATTATGGTCTCGCTGTTTTGAGTGTCGACATTCTGGTAAGTCAACATTTTAAATTAGACCCAAAAATAATAGTTAACATTGCATCACAACTAATTCTTAGTGGAGATATACATCCCACCCCTGGTCCCCCAACAAAACCTTTCAACCCCACTAAACCTCACAAGAAAAACTCCAATCTCCTAATATTAAATATAAACTTTAGAAGTATTCTCAACAAGACAAGTGAACTCCACGACCACCCTCTCACACTAATCAGCATATATAGTTGTCTTGACAGAAACATGGCTTAAATCAGAGATCATCAACAATGAGATAAGACCCCCTGGCTATAACATACATAGACAAGACCAGATAGGAAAAATAGGCAGAGGTGTAGCCATACTATACAAAAATAATCTAACCCTCAAAGTTATAGACATAAGCATCCCAGATGTCACTAAAGCAAAAATACTATTAACCAATCTTTTACTTAATTCCAAAAAAGCAAATAAACATAGTAGGTGTCTACATCCCACTAGGGAATAATATCCCTGCCCTAGAGCACATCCTACAATGGGCAAATAAGCTCCTTCCCCAAGAAACAATTATACTTGGAGACTTTAATATCAGTTGGTATTCCTGTAACTCAAACCCATCCACACACCACATTTCTCTGTATGGCTTCTCCCAACTAATCCAACACACTACCAGGATAAACAAAACATTGAAAAAAGAATCAGTCCTAGACTGGATACTGACTAATCAACCCAAACTCTGTCAACTCACAGACTGTCTCCCCGCCAGCCTTAGTGACCACCACACCACCTTTCTACTCTGGCAGCAAATAAACTCTTCCAAAACACCATCCTATCAGCAAATCAGAAACAAAAATAAATAATTCAGTCCCCAAGAGTTCATATACACACTCAAAAGCTGCAGATGGGCACCTCTCAAATACCTAGCATTGGACAAGACAGTGAAGTTATTCAACTCTGCCTTCCTTAGCATCCTAAATAAGCTTGCCCCGCCTAGAGCAATTAGGATAAAACCCAACTACACCCCATGGCTAATGGCTAACCAAAGAAACAAGAGCTCTACTAAAAGCAAGTGACAAAGCCTAGGAGAACTGGCAGCATAATTAATCACTAACCAATCATCAGAAATACCTAGAACTAAGAAATTCTGCCAATAAAATGTAGTAGACAAGACAAAATGGATATTATGCTAAATTACAACTAGAACACCAAATAAACCCACAAAAATTCTGGTCAGCAGTCAAGAAAATTCTTCAGCCTGGTCAAATCACTGCCGCCTCCCCAAACACTGACACCACCATAGATGACATACCCACACAGTTTAACAATTCTTTTCATCAATTCTACACTCAAACTAACAAACACTAGTCACTCCCCCGACTCCTCTCTCTCCAACACCAAATGAGAATAACTTCTCCCTATAACCTATTCCCACTGCCACCATAACAACTACCTCAAAAAACTCAAAACAACAACCCTATCTGCAGACCACCTACCCGCAGACTATCTCAAAATCACTGCAGAAGCCATTGTGTACCCTGTCTCCATCCTTATAAACCACTCCATCACTGAACAACATGTCGTGACTATCTGGAAAATAGCCCACATCATTCCACTACATAAAGGTGGCAGTTCTGTAGAGCTTTCCAACTACCGTCCAATTGTTATCCTCTCTCTACAATCAAATATTCTGGAAAAATGCATCCATACCCAATTCCTCCACTATCTGCTGACTAACAATCTACTATCCAAAACTCTACATGGATTCCACCCATGCCATAGTATAGCCACTGCCCTTCTAAGCTTCACTATCTCTGTCAACCTTCTCATTAATTAAGGTAACCTGATCTCATCTATCTTTCTGGACCTCTCAAAAGCATTTGACACAGTCTCACACTCCAGACTGTTAAACACACTATCAGAATTTAAAACCAGCCACTCCACACTCACTTGGTTCCAAAGCTATCTTATAGGGAAGCAGCAAGTAGTCAAATTGGGTAACTCCCTCTCCTGACTGCTGTCAGTCACCTTAGGGTCCCACGAGGATCCATTCTTGACCCTTCTCTCTTCACATTATTCACTAATAGCCTACATACTACCACTAATGAAGCCATGTTAATACTGTACCTTAATTTGTGCAGCCCCAACACTCCACCATCTTCAGGAAATAACACAGCAAGCCTTCTATATAGTAGAAACCTGGCTAACCAATGCCCAGTTAATACTCAATCCCAACAAAACAAAACTCATCCTGTTTCACCATACAAGATCCCCAGAACCTTTTTCGCAATTTAAAATCACCTCATCAAACAATACCATCATTACCCCAGTCTCCCACACCAAACTCTTGGGAGTAGTAATAGACCAAAACATGAACTTTGATCTCCACATAAATCAGACAATCAAAACATTCACAAAAAATGGGTAGCCTATACAGGAACAAACCTTTCTTCACAGACAAATCCAAAATCTCCATTGCTAGAACCCACCTTCTCTCCACACCCATCCTTACTAACCTCAAGAAAACTTACATAAACAAACTAGATAGCTGCTATAATAAAATAGCAAAGTTTGCTACAGATGCCAGCTACAGATCCCATCACTGTCATGCTCTCAAAAAACTCTCATGGCTATAATTCCACAACCTACTCATTTTTAACCAGCTCTCCATGACACTCCAAACCAACCTGAAAAAACACCTGCTCTCAAAGGCTTACTTACTCACTATTCCAATAGCCGGACCTTGTGCACCAGTAACAAAAACCTAGTAAACATCACTAAAAGTAGCAATAATGCTGGTGACTCGCTATATTCAAACAGTATTGCCAAAATCTGGAACTCCCTACCCATCGATATTAGATCTACCTGTAGCACCACCAAGTTTAATAAACTACCAAAAGATCACCTAACTGTCTCTGCTCATGTACTAACCCTTGATAACTTTCCCTCACTCAGATATAACCTCTAACTACACTTCTATCCACTCTATAACTCCTGTAACCTCCTCCTCCCTTACCTATACCCCCTTGTCTTCCTCACTCAGATATAACCTCTAACTACAGTTCTATCCACTATGTAACAACTGTAACCTCCTCCTCCCTTATCTATACCCCCTTGTCTTCCTCACTCAGATATAACCTCTAACTACACTTCTATCCACTATGTAACAACTGTAACCTCCTCCTCCCTTATCTATACCCCCCTTGTCTTCCTCACTCAGATATAACCTCTAACTACACTTCTATCCACTCTAACTCCTGCAACCTACTCTTCCCTTACCTATATCCCATTGTCTCCTACACTCAGATATAACCTCTAACTACAGTTCTATCCACTATGTAACAACTGTAACCTCCTCCTCCCTTATCTATACCCCCTTGTCTTCCTCACTCAGATATAACCTCTAACTACACTTCTATCCACTTACCTATATCCCCTTGTCTTCCTCACTCAGATATAACCTCTAACTACACTTCTATCCACTCTGTAACTCCTGTAACCTCCTTCTCCCTTACCTATACCCCCTTGTCTTCCTCACAGCTGAAAACTGTATTCTGTCAGATGACATACTAAGAAAATCTAAGACATGCTGTACTGTATTTGTACTTTATTTATGTGTTAATCTCATCTCTCATGTATATATTTTTGTTGATTAATATCCTATGCGTTTTTACTGATCTCTGCTAGACTGTAAGTAGATACATATAAGCTATATAGTAAACTTTTTTCTTTGTTGTACTAAACATGTATTAGTAAAAATGCACTTTGCTGGAGCTTTTCTCCTTGGGCCTCTGCTGAAAATGGACACTGTTGTCCAGTCAGACCTTCCCGGTAAACAAATGTTAAATAAATAAAAATCTCCAAGTACACAGTCAAGTCCTTTGGCTACCAACGTTTTCAGATGACTGCAAACTGGATGTTGTTGTTGTTAATTTACCCTATGATAACCAAATCCCACTAAATGAACTCTACCTAGTAAACCACTGATGAACTAAAACTGAGCTCACAATAATGCTAAAAAGTATTGTGTGACTTTTGGTAGAAATCGACTCACCCTCATCATACTGTATAGCCAATGGCTCACTACAAAGCTAAAATTTTATGAGGGGCATACAAACTTGTGATGATAGCTCCCCCTCTTTTTAGCATCATGTGACAACAGTTATCAGGAAATCCTTTATTTAGCTACATTTGCTCAAATATATGTTAGTCTTATAACTCCTGTCATGTCATGTGTACTACTTCAAAATGCATATAACTTTGATGTTATGAGATTTGTTTTCTTTTTTTACTGATGCAAAATGCCTTTGTGCATTATGTTTTCAAATCTCTGCTGTTGTATAGCTGTAGTACACTGAGCAATACAAATCTGTAGTTATTTACTGTGATGTGCAAGACACAAAACTGTCTGTATATACAGTAAGCATAGAAAAATAATGCCTCCAACAATGGATCACTGTCCAAAGAGATGCGGTCAGCTATGTGTACTGAATTGATATTGTTTCTCTTCATCTCTCTGACAAAGGTAGCGAGTAAACATTTCTCTTCACTTGTGCAACCAAGGTAGTAAGAAATATAGCTGCCACCTTTTGACTAGACAAAAATGTGACAGAACCCCCTCTATTTCTACACTCACTGCCACACCCAGTTTTGCATTGCTTCTCTCTCTTCAAAGTTAATATTCATGCTAGAAACAGTTTTGAAGAAATAGTAAATAATACTGAACATGCAACAGATAACTATATGTATAAACATGCTGTACATGTTAAAAGGTATACCATCTGCCAAAACAGTGTGACAAATGTTTGTTGAAACTATTACACTTGATAAGCACATGGGGAAAGGGTGTCTTAAAAGGGCATGGCCAATATTTGTAGACTATTTTCCTAAATCCAAGTTTTATTCATATCTACAGTATTATTTGTAGCAAAGATAAAGAAGCAAATGCATTTAGCCACAGAGAACATAAAGTCTGGAGTTTTATGAAAAAAGAAATGAAAGACTAGGCAAACTAATGGGTATAGTATTCTTCAACCTAAGGGGTGGTGAAAGCCACACAACTCTGGCTAGTCTTATAAATGCCCTAGGGCAGATAGCCTAGTATGAACATATGAACCTATGAACCTATGAACCTATAAGATAAGACACACCGTGAAAATAATTCTTTTGATTAGTCTAACTGCCTGTCAATGGTCACATTTCTGATTACCCAAATACCCAGGATGCCAGCTAAAACACAAGAGAAGACTATTCTGACAAAATAATTTAAATGTAAGTAGGAAGTGCAATTGAAACAGTAAATGTTTTAGGAAATGTACTTCAGAAATATGTTAACTATCAAGATGATTATAAATACCCGACAGGTATCAAAATTTAATTTCCTGACAGTGACCCCAGTTTCTGGATTTCCTGGTATAGAAAGTTATAGGGTATGAGTTTATTTATTTATTTTCATTTATATTGTTTGAAGATGATATTGTGATCTGTAGTGAGAGTGGGGACCCGGTTGAGGAGACCCTGGAGAGGTGGAGATTTCCTCTAGAGAGGAGAGGAATGAAGGTCAGCAGGACTAAGACAGAATATATGTGTTTGAATGAGAGGGAGAATAGAGGAATGGTGAGGATGCAGGGAGTAGAGGTGGCGAAGGTGGATGAGTTTAAATACTTGGGATCAACAGTTCAGACTAATGGTGAGTATGGAAGAGAGGTGAAGAAGACAGTACAGGCTGGCTGGAATAGGTGGAGAAGAGTGTCAGGAGTGATTTGTGACAGACGGGTACCAGTAAGAGTGAAAGGGAAGGTCTACAAGAGGGTAGTGAGAACAGCTATGTTGTATAGGTTGGAGATGGTGGCATTGACAAAAAGGCAGGAGTCAGAACTGGAAGTGGCAGAATTAAAGATGTTAAGATTTGCACTGGGTGTGACAAGGATGGACAGGATTAGGAATCAGTATATTAGAGGGTAATCTCAGGTTGGACAGTTTGGAGACAAAGTCAGAGAGGTTAGATTGCATTGGTTTGGACATGTGTTGAGGAGGGATGCTGGGTATTTTGGGAAAAGGATGCTAAGGATGGAGCTGCCAGGTAGGATGAAAAGAGGAAGACCTACGATAAGGTTTATGGATGTGGTGAGAGAGGACATGCACATGGTTGGTGTGACAGACCAAGATGCAGAGGACAGGAAGAAATGGAAACAGATCATCCTCTGTGGCGACCCCTAATGGGAACAGCCAAAAGAGAAGAAGTAGATTTATATTGTAATTCAGGGTATGAACTAGGTTGTTAAAACAGGAAAAGTTTTATAAATTTATTTTACTAATTTTTTAACTGAAGCCATTGCAAGAAATGCAACACATATAGTACTACATGGCATACAGATACGCAAAATGCAGGTGCATAACATAAAATTAGAACTATAGTGAATTAGCTGATGAAAGAAGACTGCAAGGAACCACCATGAAAAGTAGAAAAAAGTTTAATGTTGAGCAGGCGCTCTTTCACACACAGGTGTGCTTCATCAGGTTACAATTAGACAAAAGAGACTCTCTACTTATATACCAAAGACAATTATCAATCAATCAATTAATCAAGTAAAAAAGGTGTAGTTAGTTCTATAGTCATCTCACTATTTAAAGGAACAAGCTGGGAATATCTTTTTAATGCTTTTTCCTCAGACAAATCATATCAAAAGACTAAAGTTAGTATTAATAACACATCTTTTCCAAGCCTCTTTTCTTCTCAAAGAAATAAATTCAATGGACTAAGATCAGTGATAAAAATCAGTGATAAAAACATGTTTATAAAGGCCTCGACTATAGAAACTATTTATATAAGACTCTTATATAAAAACTATTTATATAAAAACTATTTACATAAAAATATATATGTACATAATGTATAAGTCACATACTATATCAAGTGCTTTAAATCATTATCGTATGCAACATTTATACAACAAATAGCAAAAATCTATCCATTCAATGTCACCATAGATTGAGAATAATATCTGCTTACTTGGTCAACAAAATCAGATGTATTAATACAACCATGTTTCATAAGAGTGGTATTGATAATGATAATAGTAACCATGAGGTTTAATAGAAACTGTTCTATCGCTCGTATTAATATATTCATCATCTTAGATCATGTGGAAACAACTAAAAATATATATATATATATCCTATGTCAATGAACAAAATGCATGATCATAGATCAGAATTAATTTATGCAGAACTGTTTAGTAATGCATCAAATTAGAACAGAGTATCAACAATTATTATAGTGAAACAGTGAATTAGCAAATGAGATATATAAATCCAACAAAATGTTTAAAATGTTGAAGTAAATTTTTTCTTATTGCGATCCTGTAGGCAGCAATCATTGAAAACAGTTTGGTTTTTACTAGCTCCCTTTCAGAAGTGTAAAACAGAATTGTTATTTAATCACAAATATCTGAAAAATACACAATGATTCAAATATAGTCTATGGCATGCAGAATCAAAACAATACTAGGGAACAGTGGTTGTCAAGGGGCGAGGCCCTGTGTTAGTGCAATAACTATGGACTAAGGCAGTGGGGTATGCAAATGAGGAGAAATGTACTGAATCACAAAAATCTTCTAAGTGCCAAACTGCATCTAACCGTGTAGGTGCTATAGCATGATTGTGTAACTAGGAGGAGCAATAGACTTAAAAAGGGGAAGTGTCAGGCATGTTGTAAGCACATTGGAGCCCTATGGCACACAAATAAGCTTAGCTAAGCACAGCTAAGCAAGGGGATGTGTCTGAGGCTATATTGACTTATTCCATGAAATGAAGAGCGTGTTCATGTCCAGAGAGGCCATTTCTTCATGTTTACATTAGCTAAATGTGTATGCATGGCATGCACCAGGTCTAAAACAAACAAACAAAAAAATGGAAATAGCAGGACTGTTTACATTTGGGCACCGAGTTTGTGCGGCGCGTCTCGGAGCTTAAAAGGGAAGGAAGTGGGAAGGGAAAAAAAGGAAAATAGTAGAATAAAAGCAATCAAGAACTAATTACACAGCTAGCAGGTGGAATGCATCATGGTCAGCCAATCATACATGCAGCATCTGCAGTGCAACAGTATAAACTATGGAAATACCTTACAGTCTGTTTTTTCTCACAAACTCTGCGCCATTGGTGTGCACATGTGGGGGAATTTTAACTGGAAAAATGTTAGGGGCTGCTATTGCTTTGGTCCATCAGTATGTGCTAGAGGCTGAGGGCAGAGAGGAGGATAATGCTGACAACCACCACAGATCGAGGAGGAGGAGAAGAGTGTTCAGACCCAGGGTAATTTACCAGGGGCTACATGAACTGGAGATAGTAGAGCACTACAGGGTGGACAGAGACATACTTCAGAAAATCAATGAGCTGTGTCAGCCTCAACTCAGACTTAGAGCCAACAGAGGGGAACCCATCCCAGTGGATACCAAGGTATGTGAAGCCTTAAGAATTCTAGCTACAGGTACCTTCCAAAGACCTACTGGGGACATCATGGGGATCTCACAAGCATCTGAATCCAGGGTACTCCACCAGTTCCTGGATGCTATGCTACCACATGCCAGTGAGCACAATTACTTCCCCAACACCTGTGAGGAAAGGACCAACAATGTGCATCTCTTCCACCATGTAGCAGAAGACCCAGAGGTACTGGATGCCATAGATTGCAAGCACATCCTTATCAAAGCACCACCTGGTGAACAGGGTAGGGTCTACATAAACCACAAGGGATTCCCCTCCATCAACTGCCAGGTTGTGTTCAATGCCCAGGGCATTATCATGAATGTGTGTGCAGACAGCTCTGGAAGCTATCATGACTCCCACATCTGACATTTGTCACAGCTGTACCAAACATTTGCCAGTGGAGGCATCCCATGTGGCCATCTGGTGGGAATGCTGGCTAGGCACTGGAGCCATGGATGATGACACACACACACACACACACACACACACACACACACACACACACACACACACACACACACATGTGTTTGGGATGCTCAAGTCACGCCACTGCCTTGACACATATCTAGCAAAGCCTTGCAGTACTCTCTCCAGCCAAAACATGTTCATACATGTTCATAGTATGTGCCACACCTGTGAAACAGCTGCAACAGCTGCAGCATGAAAGCAATGGGGAGCCCACCACCACACAGCCCACCACCATTGCCAAGGTCCCCATAGAGGAAGAGGGAGGAAGAGGGAAGCCTGCCTGCCTGCTGTTGTAGGCAGACTGAGGGCATGCCCAGTATGAGCCAGGCTTGGCAAAAGGAGCAGCACTGCACACACACTGACACTGTAGGAAACCCAGGACCCTGACCTCTCTTCTGACCTCTACAGTAAATGGATGATGACACCATCACACACCCTCTACCTTACCATGTATAGGCAGTGTACTGTGTGTATCCAACATAGGTGGCCCTCAAGCACCATCCTCACAACTGCCACAAGCACAAGGTAAATCAGTCTTCTTAACAATAAATGAATGGATTAATATGTTTTGCTAGCATATCTATGGTAATGTTGCATGCATGCAAGGGAATGGGGTGGCCTACTGGGATAGCAGCACACAACTGACAGCTATGTGGGACACCAGGAAATGTCTGGCCAGAAATGGCCTCAACACACTATGCAGTAGTACCCAAGGTGGCAAATCCAACTGCAGTATATGTGTGGGGACAACTAAGTGGGGTGTCATAGGTCACTGGCATGGATGTCAGTATGAGGGTCCAATACCCACCCCTTACACTCACACAGCAAGTCAGCTGTAGAAAACCACATAGAAATGTCTGGTAAAGGCACACAAATGGCAGCAATGTTGAATTACTCCCCTACAGACTCACACAGTGATAGCACAACAGGACCCACAGCTGCAGTAAAGCTATGAAGGGTAAGAAGTCTGAAACTAAAATGTATGCCATTACAATCTGGCCTGTGCTCTTTACTGATATGCCTCTAGTCCCCAAAACATGGCACAGTAGTATGGTAAATGGAACCAAAATGTAAAGCAAATATCAGCACAGTCTGTGCAAATGTGTACAGTTGACATATGTGCCTACCCCCATATACCCACACAAATGCAGTAACATGTATGTTTGCAGGCAAATAGCAACATAGCACACATTGACAGGGCTATACCAATACACAAGAAAACATGCTGCCTGTCCACAATATGCAGGGATCAATGAGCTATGTGTATGTGATGTTAATACTGTCAGGATCTGACCAGCACATTCTCCTGGCAGTCGTCTTGTAGTACCCTAGGTACAGTGTTGTCTTTGACAGGGCCATGTGCAGATAACTGCAGTGCCAACTGTTAAGCATGTCAGTGACACCCAATGCTCTGTCACTGACATACCTGGAAGTCACAGTGCTATGTGGAATATACTACACCTATAAGGGAGATCTTGAAGGATGTGTAGCTGAGGTGCCAAGGCTTTTATGAATATAAGTGTTTCTGGTACTGTTGCAAGTGGTTATTCTCAATAATCCTTTTTTCTTATATTTGCTTTTACATACAATGGACATGCCTGCACAGTAGAATGCACTCTGTACCCACACCCGTAACTCCCAACCTCTGACAGCAAGTTGTTTGGACAAGGGCAGAAATAAAAGTGGAACAAAGGCACAATGATAGGCATGTGTTGTAAATATCGCCCTTCCATACTGAGAAAGTTGGTAGGGTGAGGGGTTTGCAGTAGCAGGAATTGTCTGAAAGTTATGTAGTCTGAAACAGTAAAGTCTGTCATTATTTTGTAACACCACTCTTCAATTATATGTAATTAACATGCCATAAAATACATGTTTATGTAAATAGGATGAAACCTCTAACCAAACACCTGGACAACCTGCCAAAAAATGTACAAGTGAGAGGTATGCCCACACAAGGATATGATATCTCAGGTTAGAAAGGTACCACACAAGCAGGAGATCCCAAGCCAGTATATCACCAGGTTGCTGGACTATTTACACAGAGTGTCATTACTCAACTGGCTGTAGCCACACCTCACAAATGGCCTTGTTGGGCAAGAATGTACAGAGCTGCCCTCATAATATTGGTCTATGCATCATACAACTAGTATTCCTCTGGTAAAGCACTGTGATGACCTGAGGATGTCTGTCACTAGGTAATGACACAATACATTGCAGTGTCAGACTACAGATATGTCAGAAAATGTCTGCTAAACAAACTGAGTGCCCTGAGGAAAGTCCTGTGTACCCCTGAGAGGTATGGCTGTAGCACACAAAACCCTGGAGTGGAGTGCACCTGTCTCTGGAATGGAGTCCCACTCTAACTATAGAAGTTAACACGGGGCATGCTCCTACACTTAGAGAATCACAGGACATGTTGGAACCTACATCAGAATATATGACTGCATTGTGCATATATGTCTGTGCATACAAATAGCTATGTACACCCCAACTGTCCCCGCATACACACATCAGACAGAATTACCCTCAGCTAGCTGTAGGTGGCCCATATGTGATATATGCCTGCAATTCACACACATATATATGGGCAACAGATAAGATATATGTAGCATACACACACATAGATGTGGGGAAGTGTGAGACAGACAGTGACAGAGAGAAAGAGACACACAGGGGGACACAGACAGAGTGAGTCACACACACGGATACCCTGAATGGCATAGAGTGATGTCCTGCTGTGGACAGTGGCATACCAGTTGTAAACAGTTGCACATGCCAGCATAAAAGGTGAGCCCCATTGTGTAACAGTGCAGAGGCTGGGTTTATAATATCACATCACCTGCCTGTGTGTGTGTGTGTGTGTGTGTGTGTGTGTGTGTGTGTGTGTGTCTGTGTGTGTGTGTGTGTGTGTGTGTGTGTGTGTGTTTGTGTGTGTGTGTGTGTGTGTGTGTGTGTGTGTGTGTGTGTGTGTGTGTGTGTGTGTGTGTGTGTGTGTGTGTCCGTCCGTAGGTCTAATTATTAAAAGACTGTTCCCACTCAGTACACTTCACATTGCCCTGCTTCACAAGATCTGCTGCTGTCATTCACCTTAGAAGAAATAATTGGACACCTATCACCTCTATAAGTTCTGTAACATGTGTGATAACTGTGTAGTGTGTGTGTGTGTGTGTGTGTGTGTGTGTGTGTGTGTGTGTGTGTGTGTGTGTGTGTGTGTGTGTGTGTGTGTGTGTGTGTATGTGCATGTGTGAGGGAGTGTGTGTTTGTTTGTAGCTGAAACAGTTTTAGACCATTCCCACCCACAACACTTCCCAGTGCTCCACTTTATCAGTCTTGCTAATGTCATTCCCCTTATCAGCACCTCTGGCCAGTTATCAGCCCAATAATATCTGTAGCGTGTGTGATAACTGTGTAAAACTATAGTACAAATCACTAGCGAGGCAGGGGTTCTAATCTCAGATCCGGAAAATGTGTGGGGGTGTATAAGTGTGTATGTATGTTTGCAAGAAGAAGTATTTTGATGTTTCCCACCCAGTGCCCTACTTTACCAGTCCTGCTGTTGTCATTCCCCTTATCAACACCTTTGGTTAATTGTCAGCCCAGTAAGCTCCATAGTGTGTGCAATAACTGTGTAACACTATAATACAAATCATTAGCTAAGCAGGGATGCTAATCTCAGATCTGGCAAATGTGTGTGTAGATGTATACGTTTGTGTGTATGTTTGTAAAAAGAAGTATTTTGATAATTTTCCCACCCAGTGCCCTACTTTATCAGTCCTGCTGATGATGTCATTCCCATTATCAGCACCTTTGGCAAGTTGTCAGCCCAGTATGCTCCTTAGAGCATGCGATAACTGTGTAACACTAAAGTATAAATCACTAGATAGGCAGGGGTTTTAATCTCAATACTGGCAAGTAAGTGTGTGTGTTTGTGTGTGAGAATCATATCCTGTGTGGGTTGTATCATTTTGAGTTGTGCACCACCCTGTACACTTCCCATCACCCTACTTTAGCAATCCTGCTGAATTCAGTCACCTTTACAGATACCTTTGGGCAGCCGTCAGCCCTATAAGCTCTGTGGTACTTGCGATAACTCTGTACTACTATAATGCAACAAACTAGTTAGGTAGGAGTTCTAATCTCAGTCCTGCTAAATGTAAAAGTGCGTTTAATGCACAAAACAAGCACAAAGCCTTCACAAAGTTCATGAAGGCTGTTTTTGTTTTTGTGCTTGTTTTGTGCGTTAAAAGCAAATTTACTTTTCTATTTTTTGAGCCGTCATTTGGTTACTAGTTTTTATCCTTTTTGGATATCCTGTTAGCTTGTAAATGTAAAAGTGTGCGTGTTTGTGTGAGTGTGTGTGTTTGCAGGTTAGTTATTTTGAGGCCATTCACACTGAGTACACACCAAGTACACTTCCCATTGCCCTACTTTAGCAGTCCTGCTGATGTCACTCACCTTTACAGATACCTTTGGGTAGTCATCAGCCCTATAAGCTCTGTAGTGCTTGCGATATCTGCATACTACTATAGTGCAACAAACTAGTTAGGTAGGGATTCTAATCTCAGTCCTGGCAAATGTAAAAGTGTGTAATTTTTTGTGTGAGTGTGTGTGTGTTTGTATGTTAATGATTTTGAGGCCATTCACACCCAGTACACTTCCCATTGCCCTACTTTAGCAGTCCTGCTGATGTCAGTTACCTTTACAGATACCTTTGGGCTGCCATCAGCTCTATAAACTCAGTGACATTTGCGATAACTGTGTACTACTATAGTGCAACAAACTAGTTAGGTAGGGGTTCTAATCACAGTCCTGGCAAATGTGTTTGTGAGTGTATTTGTGTTTGTATGTGTGTATATCTGTAGGTTAAAGTAGTTTGTGGCCATCCACAACCAGTTCATCTCCAAATGCCATACTTGACAAGGGCTGCTGATGTCCCTCATTTTAGAAGTAACTTTGGATGCCCTTCACCCTATAAGCTCCATGGTGCATGCAATAAATGCATAACACTGTAGTAACAATAACTAGATAGGTAGGGGGTTGAATCTCAGTCCTGGCAAATGTGTGTGTGTGTTTGGTTGTGAACAATATCCGTTGGGGGCGGGTTTTGCAATCTTTTAGTGTGGTCCACCCAGTACATGTCCCAGTGTCTATTGTACAGGGCCCACTGCTGTCAACCACTGTAGAGGTAGCTGTAGACACTCTGCAGCCATATAAGCTATGTGCTATGTGAAATAACTATGTAACAGTATGGTATCAAAAATAAGATAGGTGGGGCTTCTAATCCTTTGATACCATTCCCCACTTAGGAATCATAGACAAACACACTCAGCTAGGAATCAACCCCTATGTTACTATGTCGGTTGCAAACTGGCTCATGGATGGAACCCACAGTGTGAAGGCAGTAGACTCCATGTCAAACTGCTGACCAGTCACGAGTGGAGTACCACAGGGTGTGGTCCTGGGTCCCCTCATGTATGTTATGTACACCTCTGACATCCAGCCCAATGCAAAGGTTCTCTGGCTGACGATGTTTGCAGACAACTACAAGGTGGGGGCTATGTTTACATCCCCACATTATGTTGACATCCTTCATACAGTCTCCACTGAGACTTACAACTGTTGTCTGAACACTGGCCTTAGGCTCAGTGGGAAGAAATGTTTCACCATCCCCTCTGGGATCAATGTGATTTCCATGAATAACCACATCACTGGTAGTCCACTTGACACAGAAGTCATTATAAGAGGTTTGGGAATACAGGTTGACAATGATGTCTCGCATGACCACCACATTGCCACTGTGAAAAGAAAGTCCTTCTAAGTAGCATTTCTCATAACTAAGGCTATTGTAGCCAGGAAGGAAGAAGTCAATGTCTCCCTCTACTCTCCCCTCATTAGACCAAACATCAATTACAATGGCCTATTTGCCATGTACCTCACAAGACTCCATCAACACCTAGAGAGGCTGCAAATGTACCTCACAAATAAGACCCTAGGCCTTAAACAACTGTATTATATGGACAGAGTCCAATACCTCCAAGTATCTAGTGAAATACCAATCCATCTGCACCACATGCCACATAGATCACAACCTCATTACCACAATCAACAGAACATGCTGGGGGACAGGTCCATAACCTAGAGACTGGCCATGTTATGGAATATATGTCACATACATGTCAATCAGATCATGCCACTGGCCCTCTTCAAGAGAAATCGGGATGACTGAATGGGGAATAACTGTCACCATGGGGATCATTCAAGTGGCAACAGTCGATAGATGCACAGTGGACAAATGTTTGTTGGCATGATTCCAGGGTACTCCCATAGGCTAGGCTTGTAATGGCTCCATGGCCATTAGCCTGGTACACAACTATGAACACATGAACTTATGAATCTCAGTGCTGGCAAACGTGTGTGTACATGACTGTGTATAAAAGTGTTTGTGAGTGTGTAAAGTTGTAGGTGAAAGTACTTTGACACCCTTCTCACCCACTACACCCCCATTGTCATACTCTGCAAGGGCTGGTGATGTTATACACTTTAAAGGTACCTTGTGACACTCTTCACTCTACAGGCTCCCTGGTACTTGTGGTAACTGCATAATACTCTAGTACCAATGACTATATAGGTAGGGGTTCCAATATGAGTCCTGACAAATGTGAATGTGTGTGTGTGTTTTTTTTTTGTGTGTGTGTGTGTGTGTGTGTGTGTGTGTGTGTGTGTGTGTGTGTGTGTGTGTGTGTGTGTGTGTGTGTGAGTGCAAGTGTTTCTATGTGTGTATATTTGTAGGAGACAGCATTTTTGAGGCCTCACTCTCCCAGTACACTGCATATTGCCATACGTTACAAGGGCTGGTAATGTTGCTGACATTAGAAGAGTCATGGAGCAGTTTTCACCCTACAAGGTCCATGGAGCATGTGATAAATGTATATCACTGTAGTACCAATAACTAGATAGGTAGGGGTTCTAATCTCAGTCCTGGCAAATGTGTGACTGTATGAGTGTGATAACAGTATCCTGTTGAGTGAGTGCTATATACAATGGGGGGGGGTTACATTTTTAGACCATGGTACTCCCAGTACATGTCCCAAGGTCCACTGTATGAGGCTTGCTGTCTCCATCAACCATAGAGGTATCTGATGACCTTTTTCAGCCCAATAAGGGATGTGCTATGTGTAGGAACTATGTAACAATATGGACTGACTGACAAGATAGGCAGGGCTGCTAACCTCAGTTCTGGCAAATGTGTGTATGACTGTATCTGTGTTTGTCATTGTATATATTTCTGTATGTTAGGTATTTTGAGTCCATTCTCACCCAGTACATCTCCCATTGCCAAACTTTACAAGGCCTGGTGATGTTGTTCACCTTAGAGTAACCGTGGAATGCACTTCACCATACAAGCTCAGTGGTGCATGCAATAAATGCATAACAGTTTAGTGGCAATAACTAGAGAGGTAGGGTTGCTAATCTCAGTCCTGGCAAGTGTGTGTGTGTGTGTGTGTGTGTGTGTGTGTGTGTGTGTGTGTGTGCGCACACGCACACGCAAAACCAGTATCCTGAGCATGTTTGAGTGAGGGCTATATCCATTCAGCAGCCATGGTTTATAATTTTAGGTGATGGTACTCCCAGCACACGTCCTACATTCCACTCTACGAGGGTTGCTTTTTACATCAACCATAGAGGTATCTGTAAACAGTCTACAGACCTATAAGGCCTGTGCTGTATGCAACAACTATGTAACAGTATGGAGTGAATAGCTAGAGAGGCAGGGCTACTAATCACAGTACTGGCACATTTGTGTGTATGCGGTGTGTATAGTAGTGTTTGGCAGTGTGTAGACTCATGCATGACAGTATTATGAATCCATTCACACCCAGTACACCCCCACTGCCATACCTTACAAGGGCACATAATGTAATTCACTTTACACGTACTGTGGAAGACTGTCCACAGTATAAGCTCTATGCCATTCCTGGCCTACAACTGTCTAACACTGTAGTATCACTAACTAGATGGGTAGGGGTTCCAAAACCAACACTGTCAATTGCAATTATGTGCATGAGTATGTGTGTGAACCATATTCTCTGTGTGTTTGTTCGACACAATATCCTCTGGAGGTGTGGATTTCAATAATCTGAGGTGTGTTACACCCAATACACTTCCCATTGTCCACTTTACAAGTGCTGCTGATGTCTACTACCATACACTTACCTGTATACAACCCTCAACCCTATAAACTCTGTGGCGCATGCAATAACTGTTATACAGAACTGGTAATTGTGTATAGCTGTACCTCAGCTATGACACACTCGATGTGTTACCACACTGCCATAACCCTCATTACAAGTAACGTTTGCAGTTTATAAAAGCAGTATTGTACATATGCCCCTGATTCTGGGCTGCTGTACCCATATTGTGTCAGGCTTTGTCCATATATCATGCACTATGAGGTGGATAGGTATGGTCTATCATTATTTAGTGCTGTCATTCCTGATATAGTCCCAGTGATGTTGTGGAATCCCACACATGTTCTGTGGTAGGGGCCATAAATATGAGGGCAAAGGCTGGACAACCTGTGGAACTCTGTACAGTCAGAAGGTTGGTGTATGCCAGGTCATTGTGTATGGCTTGTCAAGAATTTGTAGCAGTGTACTGTTTACTTATTAGTTGGCCTATGTAGGGTGGGGGGCAGATCTGAGTGGCATGCATCCTTTTCTATCCAACTGTGCATGCTGCTGCAATTACCAGTGGTCTATCAGCAGTACATGTTTGTATGGGCATTCTGAGACATGTCCCATACCACCTCACAAGTCCGGCTACACTATGACCTGGAACAGTATATGAGGGGTATTGTGTGACTGTCATTCAATATATATCTGTCCACACAGTCATTATACTGTAGTGTTTGGTAGGCTTACCTGTATGTTGCTGTGACTGTGGTGTACTTGGGTGTTTGTATGCATTTTCACACCAGTATCTTTTTTTTTCAGTACAGTTACATCCCTGTAGTGCATGCTGTATTAGCTAATGCATGTGTAATTCCCCAGAGCTGCTTTGGGGTAGTGTGGTGTTATCTTGACTGTATTTTGGATGGTGTTTTGTGACATGCTTGTCAGCATAGTGTAGTTCCCTTAATGTTACATAGCTGCACTCATAGCTCTCAACTCTCCAGGTGTTCATAGGATGTAAAGTTGTCTGGCACATATAGTTGGTCTGGCCCCCTTGACAGGTGTGCATTTTTGACAATTCAGTGGGGTGATGTGTGGAATGGATATACTACATAATGACAGGCAATTGATTTCTCAGACATCTGATATTGCATTCAACATATGTTAGGACAGACATTGTTACTGTAGCAACATCCTCAGTTTATCTATCCAATTATTTCCAATGTGTCCTTATTTCCATACCCTTGCCCCCAACTTTGTTTGACTTGGCCCAGACCATTTGTACTAAGGTGTTCTGAGGTATGACAGCACTACATGTTATGGAAAAAATGAATATATATATATATATATATATATATATATATATATATATATATATATATATACACTTCAATCTTTATTGGTAATATATTTAAATATTGTTAAACATATATATGTATCTCCATACATATATATCTATCTATATATGCATATGTTTATATATATATATATAAAATGTATATATTTGTAAATACCAATCATTAGTGATTCCACAATATCTCTTCCCTATTGATATATTTAAAAACAGCAGAAATGTTTACAGCTTAGATGGCTTAGTGGTAAATTGCTGTGACTATGGTGTACAGGTCCTGGGTTCAAGACCTGCAAGGTCTGTTTATTTTGTTGCTGGGCAGAACAGAGGCTGATGCAGACAGAGTAAGTAAGGCAGTTTTAAGCAGTTGTAAGTGGGTTTGTGCTGGTTGGATGCCAACAAATGGTTAAACTATTAGGCACTTAAACCATGTAGGTTTCACTTAACAACACTTGCCAGTGAGCAAATCTGCTTAGCTGAGCTAGCTGATGCTTAGCATTCATGTCTGAGCAATTCTTAAACCTGCTAAGCATAGCTGACCATTGCTCACAGTTCAGTCTTATAAAATATCCCACTAATTACTTCATTTAGTAGGTGTATATGATTTCCATTGCTTGACAGGACTCTATATGCTTTCATTACAGAAGCAAGGAGTGTAACTATACTGTATGAGCCACGTGTGTACATGGGTGGTTTGACATGTTATATGCACTCACACTTCCATTTTACACCAGCTACACTACCCTGGGTGACAAAAATAACTTACCACATATTTTAATATGAAAATAGTACTTTTAACACTGCGTTCCCATGTAAAATTGGATTGCTTGTTTTAGTACTCGAGCCATGTATCATACCTCTCAACTGTACAGACTTTTGCAGAATGTCCAGATTGTTTCCTCATATTTTTGTCTGTTTTTCATAAAATCGTGTTTTTCGGGCAAATTAGTGGCAAATCATTAAAGACTGAAATTAGAAAATAATGACAGACATTTGAGTTTCAGACTTTGTACCCTTCAGAAAATTCATGCTAATGTAAAACCTGTTACTCTATCAACTTTCTAAGTTTGTAAGCGCAATACTTAAAAATTGCCCCTATTTTTGGACCTTTTGTCCCACTTTTATTTGCGGCTTTGTCTAGATTTCTTGCTGTAAGAGGTTGAGAGGTGTGCCGTGTATGCCTGCATGAAAAGCTGGGACTCTGACCACTACACTATCTTGGTTTGAGGATTTGAGCTATATATTTTTTTTATCTCCTTTTGGATATTAATATTACATTATTATATTAAATGGAGAGTATTGAGGTTTTTGGCCATGTCATTGAGGACTGCTGCCATGACATAATGACATACATTTCAGTTTCAAACTTGTATGCTGCAGAGCATTCATGCTAATGAATAACTTGATTTCATTCAACTTTCTGTCTGTCCTCTATGCAGATGGGATGACACCAGTACTCAGGCTGCGGATGACTGCACTGCAGAATGGGTCTGACAGCCCATGCCTGTGTTCATGTAGGATGCAGCTTGGAATGGTATCAGGCCAATGGAGACCTCTATGTGTTGCCTTTGAGTGGGCATTACAGACCTGCTTCCTGATCATGAGGGGAGGGGGGCAGGTGCTGTACATGCACATTTGTACCTATGGGGGGACAGGGGTGATGTTTACACTTCACCTGACTGCAGCCGGTTGCCTAAATTTATGGCATATGTGTTTGTACTGTTATTGACCACCACTACATAGCAGATATGTGTGTTGCCTCTGGAACACATGTCTCCAAGGTCTAGTGATTGGCCTTGGTGGATGTATCCAGTTTGCACTCAAAGACAGCCTTAAGGTACATCACCCGTGAACTTATTTGCTTGTATCAAACAAGGTGAACTGGCTTCCAGTGAGGCACCTGTTCCTATTTGGCCCGTCCTGCAATTATTTCCACCTATGATGGTAATCATGTATTGCTGCTGTCCAGCACAGGCATTCAGCCTACCTTGAGGGGGTTGATGTTGTCCTGTCAAGTATTGGTGAGGCCATACAGTTCGGTAGGTGCCCACATAGTATTGTGGTGTGGGCTTGGATACTGCTGCTAGTTCCAACATATTGGATGTTCTTCATGTGGGCCTTGCCCCTTTTCCTTGCCTGTGCAGGGGATATTCTGGTGGTGTGGGGGATACAGCATCACAGACAGATGGGGGACAAAGCTTCAGAATTGGGTACAGATTGTATGTCATTAGTGTTGTTATACACATGGAGGGTTGCCAGGTTGACAGTGTTCATCTGGATACGCCTTTACTGAGTGACATGACATCTGACAGTGATATGCCTCTCACACACCTCTCAACTGACATTAAGTCCACAGACTGGCCAGATGTTTGCCTGTTATGTTTGGTGTGTTCCTCGAACAATGTCTGTTTTTGTGGGGTTGGTAAGATAATGTGAGGATTGTAGTCACTAACTGTTGACATCCATTGATGTCCCAGACGTCATAACCTTCAGGGATGTTATGTTACAACAGCACGTGTAACACCAGCTACTGTTTCAGTTTGTAACTCCATTATGTGTGATATGTCCCTCTTTCCAGCCCCCTGTCCCCCAAGTACATCATGCATTGTCCAGAAGTCTTGCACTACAAGGTGCAGATTTATGGTATATCATTAATTACTGACTGCACTCCAGTTATCATTTATTTATTTATTTTATTTATTTTACATTTGTCGACCGGGATTGTCTGACTGAGCTGAAGAGCCCTTTTTTAGTGGAGGCCCGAGGAGAAAAGCTCCAACATATTATACAATTTTCATTATAAATTAGCATTAAACAGCAATGTTACAGGATTATTACAAGGCATTAAGTAGCAATACAATGTTATACAGTGTCAATAATCAGGAGTATACATAACTATTTCAAGAGGTATAAAAATAAATATGTCATTAAGATGAGTATAATTTTTGGAGTGAGTGGTTACAAAAACCCAGTTTTATCATAATGTAGTTGCATGAAGGCAAGACAATTACAATAGAATGTTTCTCTGAGGCAATTTGCTTAATAGATTTTAGAAGACAGTAGAAAGAGTAGTAAAGGAAGACTAGAGTGAGCTAGTGAGAAGAGTGAGTTAAGGGCAGAAACTAGATTAAGGTATTAGTAGTAGGGGATGTTTAAGGAGGGAGGGCGTGGTGGGGTGGCAGGACCACTGACTTTTACAGTGCTCTTTGGTGGCTGTCTTAAATTGTTTAGAATGTGTAAGGGTCCTGATTTCTAGTGGGAGCCTATTGTAGCCAATAGTGGGGTGATAGCTGTACAGGTTGCATCCAAATTTAGACTTGGGTTTGTAGAGCTGTAGTATGTCTTGGTTATAGCTTCAGAGAGGTCTGTAGGGGGAATAATGGGAGATGAGAGGGGATAATGCTGGGCAGTAGGAAGGCTGGTATATGATAGAATGGATGATCTGGAGCTGATAGAGAAGAAGCTGGTGGGGTAATTCAAGCCAGTTTAGGTGTTTTAGAGAGAGATAGTGATGTGATTTGTAGGTTTGTTGTGCAGCAAATCTAGCTACCTTGTTGTAGGTAGATTCATGTTTGGTCAGGAGTGCTGAGTTAAGATTTGTGAGAATATGAAAATTATACATTAGACTGGGTAGAAGGTAGGTAAGAAAGAGAGTAATCTTGGCTTCAGAGGTAAGGAATTTCTTGTTATGGTAAAGAGCCCTAGTTTTGAATGAGTCTTTTTGATACACCCCAGTGACCTACCAGACTCCTGGATGTGGTATGTGTCAGTGGCCAGGATTATGGTTCCACACACGGGAAATTCTCTGGAAATCTGTACATATGACAGTTATGCATGTCTGGCCATTGTGAACAGACTGCCAAGATTGTGTAGCAATGCTGTGTGTAGATGTTTGCTGGGCTGGGTATGGAGAGTAGCAGATGTGAGTGCCATGCATCCTTTACCTATCTGACTGTGCATGTTTCTACAGCTGCAGGTGGTCTATCAGGACTGTATGCTTGTAGGGGCAGACTGTAACATGTCCTGCAACACCTCAGGATTCCCATTACACTGTGATTTTGACCAGTATATGTCAGTGTAGTGTGTGACTGGCAATCAAAATATGTTTGTTCAGACATTAGTTCTACTCTAGAATTCATTTTTGGTACTGATATGTTGCTGTGACTGTGGTGCAAATATTTTGGGTGGACATTTTTGCACCACTATCTGCTTTTCACTGCAGTTCCATCCCTGTAGTGCATGCTATATTTAAATATACATGAGTAATTGCCCAGAGCTGATGTGGGGGGAGTGTCATGTTGGTCTTACTGTGCTTCATAAGGTGCTGGGTGACATGTTTGGCAGCTGTCAGTGGATTTCCATTCCGTTACATAACTGCGGTCATATCTTTACACTGCCCAGAGGCCTAGTCACTGTACAGATTTGTGGCTCATATGTTTGGTCTGTTCCCCAGACAGTTGCTGTCCTTGGCTAATTAGTAGGGTACTCTGGGGAATGCAGTCAGGAATTGAATCAATAAATGCTAACATCCACTGGTGTTACTGACTTCATATCCCTCAGAAAAGATATGTTACAACAAACCTGGTAACACCAGCAACTGTCTAAATTTATAACAGCAATATGTCCAATATACCTCTGTTTTAGGGCCTGTGTCCCCCAACTATGTCAGGCTTTGTTCAGATGTCATGCACTAAGGGGTTCAGAGGTATGTAGTATCATTATTTATTGCCTTCATTCCTGCTACCATCCCAGTAATGTCACAGAACCCCAGACATGTAACAAGGAAGCAGCCATAGATATGAACTCCAAGAAGAGCTAAACCCAAACATAAAACTACTGTTCAATCTTAGCCTTACTACAGGATATGTACCCAAAGAGTGGTGTACAGCAACAGTGGTCCCTCTCCACAAAGGTGGTGCCTCAATGGATCCTGGAAACTATCGCCCCATAAGCCTGACTAGCTTGGTCTGCAAAGCTATGGAAAGGATCATCATGGACCTCATAAATAAAGATATTGGGGAGCTACAGACACTGGATCCTACCCAGTTTGGCTTTGTTAAGGGCAAACCCTGCCTCTTAAACCTGGTCGATTTCTTTGAAACAGTCACCAAGGCCATTGACGAGGGGAAGGTGGTCCACACAGCCTACCTGGACCTAGCAAAAGCCTTCGATACAATACCCCACTCGGGCATTATAGATATGCTCACCAGCTTAAATATAAACCCCTATGTCACTAGATGGGTTGCAAACTGGCTCAAGGACAGAACCCACATGGTTAGAATTGCTGGAGCCATGTCAGACTCCAAACCAGTTACAAGTGACGTCCCACAAGGCTCAGTCCTGGGACCTCTCTTGTTCGGTATATATTTCTCGGCGGTACAGGCCAACACGGAAGGACTGTGGCTGACCAAGTTCACAGATGACTGCAAACTGGGCACCATAATCAACTCTCCAGCCGACACAAGCATCCTCCAAAAGGGCCTCATAGAAACAGACAACTGATACCAGAGCCATGGCCTCAAGCTAAATGCCAAAAAGTGTATAGTCATCCCCTTTGGCAAAAACAAAGTGCACACAAATTACCACATAGGTGGTAATCCATTAAGTACAGAAGAATTCATTTGGGACCTGGGGACCCAAGTTGATAGCAATCTCTCATTTGACAACCACGTGGCCAAAGTGGTTAGAAAAACATTTTATATAGCCCACCTAATCATGAAGGGATTCACATCTAGATCAGGGGAGGTCATCGTGCCTCTTTACTCATCCCTCATCAGGCCCATAATTGAGTACAATGCCCCTTTTGGGATGTACCTTACCAGACACCTGCAGCAACTAGAAAGACCCCAAAAGTACCTCACCAAGAGGATCAAAGGGCTCAAACAGATGCCATATGCTGCCCGGTTAAAGAAACTCCAGCTCTACTCAGTGGCATACTGCCTGCTCAGAGGCGATCTGTGCCTGACGTATAAATCCATGTCCAACCCGGAATTAATGGACATGCTGCACCTCAGAAAATCCAAATCCCATCGAGCTACACGCTCGAGAGACTTGAACCTCAGCACTGAAATAAATAGGACATGCTGGAGGGACAGATTCATAACCCAGAGGCTCCCTTCACTCTGGAATAAAATCCCAGTCCAGGTTAGGCAGAGTCCCACATTGACTCTCTTCAAGAGGAATCTTGATGAGTGGATGGGAGATCGTAGGTTTACCCCGACTATCACTTCTGTGTCACTGTTAGACAGAGGCACAGTATACTAACCTCAAGAAAAGGCATAGCAAAATTAATTTAAAATGGGTGGTGAAAGCCAAACACACTCTGGCTAGGCTTATAAATGCCCTAGGGCAGATAGCCTAGTATGAACCTATGAACCTATGAACTTATGTGCCTATACATTCTGTGGGAAACTGTACATTTGAGAAGTCTGTGTTTGTCTGGTCATTGTTAACAGACTGTCAAGATTGTGTAGCAGTGTAGTGTGTACATGTTATTTGGGCTGTGTAGGGAGGGGGGTACATGTGAGTGTCATGGCCCCTTTCTATCTGACTGTGCATGCTGCTCTGGTTTTTGGTTCCCTAGCACCTGTATATGTTTGTACGCACAAACCGTAACATGTCCCGTAACACCTCAAGATTCCCACTACACTGTGTCTTGAGGCAATATGTGTAGGGGTAATGTGTATGTGGCAAACAGGATATTGTTGCTCACACAGTCATTATACCATAGTGTCCAGTTTGCTTACTGGTATGTCGCTGTGATGGTGGTGCAATTGGTTGTGGGTATGCACTTCTATACCAGTGTCTGTTTTCCACTAGTGTTACATCCCTGTAGTGCCTGCTATAGTTGCAAATGCATGTGTACAGCCCCAGAGCTGGGTTTTGGTAGTGTTATGTCAGTTTGATTGTAGATTGGACATGGCTTGGTAGCTCAGTGTAGTTATGTTATGTCCACATATTCATAGGATGTCCAGTTGTCTGGATGATATCTTTGGTCTGGTTCCAATAACTGTTGTGTATTCCTGACACATCAAGTGGATTATATGGGGAATGAGGTCATTAACTAATGAGACGCAATTAAGTCCAGGACTTGTGATATTTCAGTCAATATATGTTAGGACATACAGTGTTACTACATCAACTTTCTCAGCTTATCTACTCATGTATTTTCGATATGTCCCTATTTTCATGCCTCTGTCCTCCACTTTGTCAGGCTTGGTCCCAATTCATTGCACTAAGGGGTTCTGTCCCCTCTCCACTGCCAAGATTTTCACAGAATGTCCAGATGTTTGGCACATACATTTGTTCTGTTCCACAATTTATTTTTATTTGTCTGGTAAATCATTGTGATGATCCAAGGATTTATGTCAGTAAATAATGACATAACATTTCAGTTTCCATCCTCATATCCTTCAGTAATTGTCTGCTGAAATGCACCCTGTTGCTGTAGCAAATGTCTTCATTTCTAAGAGTGAAATTTGAAATATGTCCCTATATGTGACCCAACCCCCCCCCCCATTTTAGAGCCTTTGTATGGGTGTCTTGCACTAAGAGGTTGAGAGGGATGGTTCTGAGGTATGACTGCACTGCATGTTATATATATATATATATATATATATATATATATATATATATATATATATATATATATATATATATATATATATATATATATATATATATGGTTTACCTTCATGTGTGCATATTGCACATGGGTGAACAGCAATTGTGCGAAAGGCTGTTTGCAAGATTTGCAAATGCCAAATTGAAAAAGATTTGAATGTGCAATGAGGAAATACACAGTGACATTCGCTCATTGCACATTCGACATTATGGGGTAGAGTGCACTATAGTGGGGATCAGGATCTGTTCCCTTTCCCCACTGTAGTGCGATCTTGGAGTTGGAATATTAAAGTGGGAGGGGTGTGGGGGGCACAGCCCCCCACATGGGGGATGCAATAGGGCTTGCCCACTGCTTTAAGCCTCAGTATATTTTTTTCGACATTAGTGAATCTGCTTTTCAATTTGCTGATTTTTGAACATTTCAGGCTGTCACTGTTTTCACTTTTGTGGTTTCTATTCGCTAATATGAGCAATCGCACCACTGTGATTCAGCTTTCTAAAGGTAAACCTATATATATATATATATATATATATATATATATATATATATATATATATATACATACATATATATATATATATATATATATATATATATATATATGTATGGTGCTGGGCAGAACAAGGTCTGATGGATACAAAGTGATTAAGGCACTTTTAAGGAGCTGTAAGTGGGTTTGTGTGGGTTTGTGCGACGCTAAGCAAGTCTAAGCTATGGTTAATCAGATATAGCTTTACATAGCATCACTTATTCCCACTTACGCCCACGCTAATTTCTTTAAAAGAAAAGAAAAAGGGATGATAGAAAAATGGTGAAAAAATGGGCACACAGAGGGAAGTACAGTATGAAAGGTAGCTAGGGATATGCAGGATGGATGTAGGAAAGGTCCATAGCTGTCCATTTCTTCTACAGCAACAACTGTGAATTTCTACAGAATTTGGAGTTGAATTTGGACACTCAACCCCCTGAGAAAGGGGTGAGGACAAACGTAATGTGTTGTCAAGCCAATTGGACCATATTACATGTGTCCAGTGTACATGTGTGAAATGGACAGCTATGTATAGGGTGTAAGTCTTTTTTTGGGAACAGATGCCCTTTGTTTTTTTTTTTAGGTGAGAATGGGATGTTGGGGAAGGATATTAGGTATCTTTGGGGGGTTAAGTTGGGTAGGAAGACAGACAAGGTCTTATTGATTAAGGTCCTTAATGTAGGTATAAGAGGTGGTCCATGGACACTATTTTTGGAAAAGCAGGAAGTTTTATGGCGATTGCCGCTTAATGCCACACAATGGCCAAGCCTTAATGACTCTCTCTCCATTACATGCTTTTAAGATTGAAGGCTTTGGAGAAATAAAAGTTTTAAGACAGTTGAATGGGTTTATGGGCATACATTATTTTACGTATACAGACTATAACTTTTGCTATCTAGCTATGATGCGTGTGTGTATATATGCACTATTTCCCTTTTAAAAATGTAGAAACTTGTTTTGCATTTATCAACAATACATTTTTGTATTTTAATATCAAGTTGTAGCTTGTTACAGTGATTTGTGTGATTTTTAGATTTTCATATTTTATATATTCATGTCCAGATCTGGAGGGCAGTGATTGGTTTAGCACAAAGGGGTGTGGTTTGATTTAGTTTTAAAAAGTGGTTATTTTAAACCAAAGTTGTTCTGAGGAAGTCTCTGAATTTATCATAGACGAAAATGCTAAACTTGTGAATTTAATAAGCAAAACTGTTGTTTCTTAAGAGCGGTTCTTCTCCTGGTGACTTTTTGTTATTTTTGAGGTGTGTGTTTTTTGCTTTATTTGTCTGTATAGGAGGTACCATTGTGCAGTAACTCAGAGCAAATCTGGGTATTGCCATACAGATTCTTGATATAACTATAAAAGGTTTTGTGGCTGTTTTTAGCGTCTTCCGCAATTCTGCCTTCATAGCTGTATTATGAGGTTTTGATGAGGGATCTCAACTTTTTGTTGAGACTAATAAGGGAATTTTTGCACTCTTGGGACTTCACCTTTTTCTGCAACAGTTTCTTCCTTCTGTTGTAGAGTTTATTAATGGCAAGAGACCTCCAGATTGACTTCCTTTTTTTGAAGGAAAGCATCTTGGTTCTGTTGGGTATGGCTAGTTCCATGCATTTATGTACGTATTTGTACAGTGCATTGCTGTATGATTCGGCAGTCATGCATCTATTTTCCATTGGCATGGGTGCCAGGAAATTAGCCACCTCTGTTTTTAGGAGTCCAAAGTCAGCTTTGGAGAAGTTTTTCATGGTGGATATCTTTGTGGGAGGTGTGGGTGTGATATGGATTTCCATGGTGATTAGTTTGTGGTCAGATCTAACCAGAGAGGAACTGACTATTGGTGTAGAGCAACGGTTGCCCATGTTAGTAATAATCAGGTCAAGGATGTTGCTTCCTCTAGTGGGGGTAAGACTGAGCTGGTCCAGGGCATTGGAATTTATGAATTCCAGTAAGCATTGGGCCAGTGTCTTGGTGCATGAGTAGTTTTCCCAGTTGATGGAGGGATAGCTGATGTCACCTAGTATGAGAGTGTTGGGTTGGATTTTAATAGTTTCCAGGGTGCTTAGAAATGTGGTGTGAGTGTCTGGGGACATGGCTGGGGACCTGCAGCAGGCTATGACCTGAATCGCCATCTTACCCAATGTTAGTTGTACCTGTAGAATCTGAATAATGTGTTATGCTGGGCTACTAGTCTGTAGGTGTGAATATTCTTTATGAATATGGAGACACTACCACCTTTGGAGCTTTGGTCCATGTTCTGGGGCTGAAAGGTGTGGAATGAGTTGTAGCCTGGTAGTGCAGGGCTGCTTTCTGCTGCTTTAAACTAGGTCTCTGTTACAGCATAAATCTTGATGTTCTCCATTTTCAGGACTGCTTTGAGCAAGTGTATCTTGAGATTTAGACTTCTAGCATTGAGCAGCAGATGTACAGGAAGTAGGCTATGTGAAAAAGCAAGTGGAAATTATATGATCACTGTTAACTGGTCATAGATATAGCTTGTTGGGGGCACTGCATGTGACCAGTATTTATTTCATTTTAATTTTATTTGATTTATTATATTTGTTAACCAGGTAACTGAGCTGGTTCCTAGACCCACAACCCAGGCTAGGAAGGCAGCAACAACAACAAAGGCAGTCATCACAAACTATACAAACTGAATTTGCAATATAACATGAACATTTAACCAATATACATTACATACATATTTTAGACTTCTTTAGATCTTGAAATAATGCAGCTAAAGAAGTCACACCAAAGACATTATTTTCAAAATATGCATGAGAAGTAAATGTCAATGGTAGTTTGCAGCAAAGAAAAGTCTTAACATGAATAGCTATGATTCATGGTTGAAGGTGCACACAGACATGAAGCACTTGTCTGATACTGAGTGGAATATTTTCTTCATGCATGATTGTACTAGTTTGCTAAAAGCTCTTACAGTAATAGAAAGGTTGAAAGGGTGCCTAATTAGTGAAACTCCTTAACAACATTAACAATCATAGGACTGTTTCCTGAGAGGCATCTCCTATTGCATTGGTGGGCAGTGTTTTCCATGCAGTAATTCAAATGTAAGTATATTTAAGAATGGATTAAGAATTACAACACAGAATATGAGTGCACTGATGGGACACAGCTTGGAAGTGGATGACATGATAGTAAGGAAAAGACTGGACATTCTGCACATCCATGAGACAAGCTAGAAGATCTATACAGCAACACCACTTTGCTTGCATCAGAGACTATTACTCAAGGGGAGGACAGACTAGAAATGGTGTACAAACTGATAAGGAAGAGTCTTCTGAAGACAGTGAAGGATGTCATCAGCAGTGAAATAGACTCATGACAGTCAGACTCCAGTGGAAAGACAGGGCAATACTCATAATCCCAGTATATGTAATTTCATACCTTTTAATTTCTCTAAATTCTTTTGGGTTTCAAATACCGTGACAGGAATGGACCACATTCCTAAATCAAAGTAGGATTAAAGTTCATGAAATTAGTATTGTTTCACTCTCTGATGTCAGCCAGTAGTGCTCTTCGTAGCACCTGCAATGTGCCCAGTAATGACTCCTTCTGCAATTCGTATGGAGTTACATGGATCGGTAGCATATCTAAAAATGATTGTAGACTCTTTTTTATAAGACATGTTGCTCATCCTACTATTAGAACTCACTGGGTATCTTTCTTCCACATTACTTTCATTTCTGCCTGCAAATCCTGATATTTTATGACTTTGTGTCTCTCTGTACACAAGATACCGTAGTCACTGGGTGTGGCGATTTCAGTAAGCAATGCTATTTTTGTCTTCTTTTCTTGAACCACCATATCCGGTTCTCTACCATCTCTCTTTTGAACTGTTGGTAATGGGTGATCCCATGTGATGTAGACTTCTTAATTTTTTGTGATACTTTGTGGCTCATGTTTCCAGTGTTTTCCAGCCAATACCATAATGTTTGCACAATACCCAGTGCAACAGTCTTGCCACATTATTATGCCTTTCAGTATACAGTCCTTCTGCCATTAGTATGTCAAAAACAGCAACTGTTTCCAATTTGGTTTCTCCCACATGTTCAATGGACTTTATAAACCAACATGTATGCAGCCCACTTTCTTGGGCTGCCAGTATTACCCTTTCATATCTTGGTTTGAATTTGCTCTCCTCAACCATTCCAGCGTTCGTTCCTGATCAACATGAGGTTCTTCCAGAAGTTTTCTAAGCTTGCATCTATATTTATGCTTTTTCCACATCTCTTGCCTTCTCATCTGGTCCTTCACCTTATATTCTTTCTTTCATTTTTTGGCAAATTCAGTTGCTGCCTGATTTTTATCTACTGCTGGTTTGATTTCCATTCCTGCTTGATGCTGATATGCTTCTGCTAGAGTAAGCAGAGAAGTAATCTTAGATTTATTCTCCTCATGTTTCAAAACATTCACTACATTTGGGTCTTGTAAGGTCAGCGGATATGTGTGAAGTTCCACAATTGCAGATCTATATATATATAATCAATTTCAAGGAGGCCTATTGCTCCTTCAGTACAGGGAATATATAAACTTGGTATGCACTGATTTTTATAAATCATTTAGTGAGCATGAAGCATCCTTCTTGTTTTCCTATCTAATCTATCCAATACGTGCTGGGGCCAGTCAATCACTCCAACCAAAACTGTAAGTTAGGACAGGAAGAGCAAATTGTTTCATAGCCTGGATTCTGTTCCTGGATGTCAATGCTGTTTTCAGGATTAATTTAAGTCTTCTGAAGTATTCCTTACTAAGTTTTATTCACATTTGTTCATGTTTTATTGTTGAGCCTTCATCCATTCCCAGATATTTATACACTCCTTCTTACTGAACTTGTTTTATGTTACATTCTTGTCCCAAACTGATGTTTTCCTGTTTTAAAGGTTGCTTTTGCACATTTATCAAGACCAAGTGACATTCATATCATCTGAAAAAGCTTTGACAACTTGCAGTTGTGCTTTCCATTCCTCATCTGATAAACTATACAGTTTTTAATCATCAACAAAGAGAAGATGTGAAGTCTTTACACTTTGTTGTTTTCTGGGAGCCAAATTATAGCCATGGCCTAAGCTGTTAAGTAGACAGCTTAATGGGTTAAGGGCAAGGCAGAATAGCAGCGGTGACAAAGAGTCACCATGGAATATCCCCCTTTGAATTTTTATCCCTGAAATAATAATCTGTCCTTTATTAAGGCTTAATTGCAAAGTGGTCTGCCATGGTTTTATGGTCACTATAATGCAGTTGATCAGTGTAGGATGTATCTTATACATTTTTAAGCACACTTTTGTCCATGAATGTGGGATACTATCAAATGCTTTTTTGTAGTCAATCCATGCCATACTTAGATTCTTCCCTTTTTACAGTTCTCCACTATGACTTTATTAAACAACAAATGATCCTTTCTTCCATATGACTTTCTTTTATTGCCCTTTTGTTTTACTGCCGTAATTGAGTTTTCTTCTAAATTACTATAAACTCTGTCTGCATCGATTCCCATGTATAGTTTATACATCACCAGAAGGCAAGTTATTGGTCCATAACTTTTAGGGTAGCTTGCAGGTTCACTCTTAAGTAGGAGGATTGTTTTTCCTGTTGTTAGTCAGGTTGGTGTCTGTTCAGGGTGCACATATAAATAGTTCTTACTCATGGCTAAATCTTTGTGCAAAGATGTTATTACTTTCAGCCAAAAGTTAGGTACTTCATCTGGGCCTGAGGTTTTCCAGTTAGTGGCTTTTCTTAACTTTGTTTCAATCTCTCTGGTTGTTACTGCATCCCATTTCATATCCTGTACCTTTAAATCTCTTATTATTTCTTTAACTTTTATCCATTTAGCATATTTGTTATGCTCCACAAGATCTTCATAGATACTTCTCCAAAATGTATCTAGTTCTTCTTTTTTTGGCAGTCTTTCAATTCCTTTTACCCTATTTCCCAGTTCTGTATAAAACTTTTTTGGGTCATCAATACATTGCTTATTTTATACTTTCCCTTTATAATTTATCTTCGTATCTTCTATGTTTTTCCGTCTGTACTGAAATTTTAGTTTATTTGTGATAGTGCATGATAGATCCTGGTCTGCTCCAATACTGCGCATTGCTTTTATCACAAATATTTTTTTTAGTATTTTTGTTAACTGTTCCCTCTTCTATAGTCTTCTAATAGTGACACTTCTTGTCTTAACTGTTTTTTAGTTTTCTCTATTCAATTATTTCCTTGATGGTATTCAATTTCTCTCCTTCCTTTCCCTCACTACCCTGTGTTCTTGTGGTAGAACTTTATCAGTTATTAATTTAGCTGCATAGTAATATATCCTGTGTACTTCTGTTATATCGCATGGATCTATATGAATGGTCCTAATTACTGTGTTAATTTGTTTTATCAGGCTTCTGAATTTTTGGGTTTTATTAACCTTCTGGAGTCTATTTCTTTCATTGATATAGATATATCTGTCTATGACTTTTAAATTAAGCAACTCTTCTTTTAGCTCATTTTCTGAGGGCACATCCCTTTTTTTCTCCTTCCTGTGGGCATTCTATAGAAAGTTCTATATCATCTTCCTGTGGCACATTCTCTTCAATTTCATCCTGTGCCATCCGTTGCTCTATCATATGGGAATTCACCAGCCTATTACTCCTCAATAATTGACTGCATCAGAGCTTCCACAGTTTCCTGTTCTTTTCCTTGCTGCCTAGCTTCAAGTGAATATTTATACTGGGTTCCTGTGGAGGTCTTATGGCACCTGACCAGTTGCTTCCTGCTCCATTTATTTCCCCTTAATTTGGATATCCATTACTCTATCCTGTTGTGGTGCATTCTGAATTAGATTTTCTACACTGAATCCTTCACTTTGCAGGTACTCCATAACCTCAGTTTTATTTCTTTAACTTTTCCATTACTAATCTGATTTTCTACTTTTCCTTTTTATCTTCTTATTTTTTTGTATTGTAAAGTTTTCCATATCCAGGTTCCTTTGCCTGTATTTCTCTTCAAATATCTTTGGTGCTGCCCATTTTGTATTGGTTAGTTTTGCTTTCTCCTTTGCATAAATATTACGGCATATTAAATCTCTTTTTCTTTCCCAGAGCCAAGAATAAAGCATCCATGGGACCTGATAGTATCCCTGGCTGCATCCTACATGAGCTACAAAATGAACTGGCACCACATCTGTGTGCCCTGTTCAATCCCAGCCTTACCTTAGGCTATGCCCTTAACGAATGGTGCTCTACTGCAGTCATCATGCTCCAGGTATCATTGATCTTCTTCTTCTTCTTTTGGCTTTTCCCGCTTAGGGATCGCCACAGTGGATCACCTGTCCGCTCATGACTGGCAATGGAGTTTTACAGTGTTGAATTGCCAGCCCAGCGCCCAACCTTCTACAGAAGGCACACACATGCACACACTCACGCCTTGGACCAATTTAGAGTGTCAAATCCACCTACAGCATGTCTTTGAGATGTGGGAGGAAACAGGAGCACCCAGAGGAAACCCACGCAACCACAGGGAGGACATGCAGACTCCACAGAGAAGGCACCCCAGCTGAGGATCAAACCAGAGAACCTCTTGGTGTGAGGCGGCAACACTAACTGCTGCACCACCACGGCCACCCACTTAGGTATCATTGATAAACTCAGCAAACTAGGCATCAGTCCTTACATCACTAGGTGGGTTGCAAATTGACTCACAGACAGGACCTACAGAGTGAAAACTGTGAATTTCAATCAGACTGTCGACCAGTCACGAGTGGAGTCCCATGGGGCTCGGTCCTGGGCCCTCTCCTATTTGGCATATACTTCTCAGACATCCAGACCAACACAGAAGAACTCTGGCTGACCATGTTTGCTGATGACTGCAAGCTAGGAGTCATTATCAACTCCCCAAGTGATGCAGACATTCTCCAAAATGGCCTGAAGCTTAATGCCAAAAAATGTGTTATCTCCTTTGGAAAAAACTCAGTTCCCAAGAATTACCATGTTGATGGTAGCCACTGAACACTGAATGGGCCATAAGAGATCTGGGCACCCAGGTCAACAGCCACTTCACCTTCAACCACCACATTGTCACTGTGGTTAGAAAGTCCTAGTACGTGACATATCTTATAACCAAAGATTTCTCATCCAGGAAGAAAGAGGTCATCATCCCTCTCTACTCATCCTTTATTTGACCAATCATTGAATATAACATGCCATTTGGCATGTACCTGACCAGACACCTACAATAGATGGAGAAGCCACAAAAGTACCTCACAAAAAAGATCCTAGGCCTTAAACACATGTCCTACATGGATAGACTCAAGAAACTTCAGCTGTTCTCAGTCTCTTATCGTCTACTTAGAGGTGACCTCTGCTTGACTTACAAAGCCATGTCTGACCCAGCTCTACTTGAAATTCTACACCTAAAGAAATCCCAATCCCCCCATGCCACACGCTCCAGAGATCACAACCTCATTACCACAATTAACAGAACATGCTGGAGGGACAGGTTTATTTCTCAAAGACTGCCCATACTCTGGAATAAGCTTCCCATTCATGTCAATCAGAGTACCTCACTGGCCCTATTCAAAAAAAATCTTGACGAGTGGATGGGTAACAGAAATATCACCCCAGGGATCACTCTAATTGCCCTACTGGATAGGGGCACTGTGAACTAACATCAGGTGGCACGGTGCCTGGGCAATTCTTTTGGGGGGTAGGCATGTAAAGGCTCCAGGGACATTAGTACAGTACACACCTATGAACCTATGTCCATATTTCTTCTTCAGATGTTTCATGATCTTCTTGTTTCTCCTACTTTGGGGACTCACTCCATCCTGCTGTGATGTAACCTGTGTTAGACCTTCTACCATCAAATCCTTCACTTAGCATGCACTCCATAACTTCAACCTCTATTTTGTTAACATCTACTTTACTAATCTTCTTTTCTACAGTCCATCTTTGTCATATTATTTTTTTTATTGTGAAATTTTCCATATCCGGATGCCTTTGCCTGTACTTCTCTTCGAATATCTTTGGGGCTGCCTTCTTTATATTGATTCATTTGGCTTTCTCCTTTGCATAATATTGCATCAGATCAAATCTTTCTTTCTTTTCCATGTCCATATTTCTTTTTTATACTTTTCAAATATGTCTTGGTTTTGTGATTTATATTTTGGACTTCCTCAGATGCTTCTTTTTCCAAGCAGATCAAGGTTTCTTGACATATATGCTGTTTTTCACAAATCTGTTGTACTAAAGAACACAAATTTTCATTTGAGGCTTCTGACAGTTTTTCTTGTTGAAGAATTTTTCTTTCCTTCAATTTCACTCTTAATCAATTTGTATATCTTGTGTCTGAAAATTCTGGCCTTTTTGCAAAATAGTAACAATACATTATTTCATACATAATTTCATACATAATTTCTTTCTGATCCTCACTAGTCCACTTTATTGTCTTTATGACTCTTCTTTGGCCAATCAGTTTTTTGTGATTTTTGTGGACTGCTACTTCCTTCTACAATAGGGGGGCCATCCCCCCTGGGACTGGCCGGCCCCATTGTAGTAATGTTTCCATATTTTGAGGATTCTACATTGTCATCTTTTCCATTCTTGGCACCAGTGTGCCTACCAGGATTAGGCATTTTTTATCCTGGGTCTTATCTTTTTTAGTTTTTTACCTACTTCTGTCCATGATATATGCTATATAAATACAGTCTATATATCAGAGTTAACTTGGCGAGATTTTCTGAAAATAGGATCCACCTCTTGAAGGTGCTCACCAAAACCTGAGGATGAATTCAACTCTCCTTTGTTTGCTGACTTTTCATCTCTCCATTTGGACCCCTATGGCTTCACTCTTTTTAATTTCTCCAAATCTTTTGTGTTTCTAATACCATGATGGGAATGGACCCCATTCCTAAGTCAAAGTACGATTAAAGTTCATGAAATTAGTATTGTTTCACTCTGATGTCAGCCAGTAGTGCTCTTTGCAGCACCTGCAATGTGCCCAATAATGACTCCTTCTTCAATTTGTATGGAATTACATGGATTGGTAGCATATCTAAATACAATCATAGTCTCTTTTTTATAAAACCTGTTGCTCCTACTACTATTGGAACTGTCTGGGTATCTTTCCTCCACATTGCCATCATTTCTGCTTGCAAATCCTGATATTTTATGACTTTCTGACTGTCTGTGCACAGGACACTGTAGTCACTGGGTGTGGTGATTTCAATGATCAATGCTAATTTTGTCTTCTTTTCATGGACCACTACATCTGGTTTTCTAGCATCTGTCTTTTGAACTGTTAGTAATGGATGATCCCATGTGATGTATACTTCATAATTTTCTATGATGCTTTGTGGCTTATGTTTCCAGTGTTTTTCAACCACTTCAGTACTATAATGTTTGCACAACCCCCAGTGCAACAGTCTTGCCACATTATTATGCCTTTCAGTATACAGTACTTCAGCAACCAGCAACGAGGTGTGCAACTATCTCCAATTAGGTTTTACAAAACCTACATTTCTCTGTTTCTCCCACTTGTTCAATGGACTTTGTAAACCAATGTGTACGCAGCCCACTGTCTTGGGCTGCCAATATTAATCTTATATTTCTTGGTTTGAATTTGCGATCTCCTCAACCATTCCTGCATTCGTTCCTGATCAACATGAGGTTCTTCCAGAAGTTTTCTATACTTGCTACTATATTTATGCTTTTTCCACATTTATTGCCTTCTCATCTTGTCCTTTACCTTATATTCTTTCTTTTGTTTTTTGGCACATTCAGTTGCTGCCTGATTTTTATCTACTTCTGGTTTGATTTCCATTCCTGCTTGACGCTGATATGCTTCTGCTAGAGTAAGCAGAGAAGTTATCTTAGATTTATTCTCCTCATGTTTCAAAAATGTCACTACATTTGGGTCTTGTGAGGTCAGCAGATATGTGTGGAGTCCCACAATTGCAGATCTATACATATAATCAATTTCATGGAGGCCCATCCCTCCTTCGGAATGGGGAATACATAATCTTGGCACGCAGTGATTTTTATGAATCATTTTGTGACCATGAAGCATCCTTCTTTTTTTCCTATCTAATCTATCCAACACATTTTGGGGCCAGTCAATCACTCCAAAACTGTACATTAGGACAAGAAGAGCAAATTAGTTTATACTCTGGATTTTGTTCCTAGATGTCAGTGCTGTTTTCAGGATTAATTTAAGTCTTCTGAAGTATTCCTTACTAACTTTTATTCACATTTGTTCATGTTTTATTTTTGATCCTTCATCATTTCCCAAATATTTATGCACTCCTTCTTGCTCAAGATATTTTATATCACATTCTTGTCCCAAACTGATGTTTTCCTGGTGTTGTAGTTTTCCTGCTTTAAAGGTTGCTTTTGCACATTTATTAAAACCAAATGATATTTTTATATCATCTGAAAAAGTTCTGACAGCTTTCAGTTGTGCTTTCCATTCATCTGATCAGCTATACAGTTTTAAATCATTGACAAAGACAAGATGTGAAGTCTTTACACTTTGTTGTTTTCTAAGAACCAGATTATAGCCATGGCCTAAGCTGTTAAGTATACCACTTAATTGGTTAAGGGCAAGGCAGAACAGCAGTGGTTGCAAAGAGTCACCCTGGAATATCCCACTTTGAATTTTTATCCTTGGGATAATAATTTGTCCTTTATCATGGCTTAATTGCAAAGTGTTCTACCACTGTTTCATGGTCACTGCAATGTAGTCAATTAGTACAGGGTGTATCTTATACATTTTTAAGCACTCTTTTATCCATGGATGAGCGATACTATCAAATGCTTTTTTGTAGTCAATTCATGCCATACTAAGAGTCTTCACCTTTTTGCAGTTCTCCACTACGACTTTATTGACTCCAGTATCAATACCACCTTCCAATTCAAACCTATTCCCACAGATTATATAAAAAGACTGTTAGGTAAACTCAAGCCAACTAGCCTAGCTGCCGACAACATTCCAGCAGAATACCTTCAAATAGCCGCTAATGAGATAGCCTATCCAATATCAATTCTCCTGAACAGATCAATAACAGAAAGCAAAATTCCAACAATCTGGAAAATAGCATATGTCACCCCACTACACAAAGGTGGGACCTGTGCAGACTTTACCAACTATCGCCTATTGCCATATCATCCCCACTTGCCAAAATATTAGAACAATGTTTTTACCAGCAACTTATGCAATACCTACTGAAAAAACAACTTCTCACTCATGCCCACCATGGGTTTAGACCAGCCCACAGTGCAACAACTGCCATCCTCTAGCTTAGGGCTATCTCCTCAGTCACTTAATTGTTCCAAAATCTATCTCTTTAACAGGCAGCATGCTGTTAAATGGCAAAATTCCATTTCCCCTTACCTTCACAACCCTACAGATGTACCCCAAGGTTCTGTTTTAGGTCTTCTTCTATTTAAAATTTTTTATCAACAATCTCCATCTAGCTATCCTACAGAGCTCTCTAGTCCAGTATGCAGACAACTCCATCATAGTCTGCTCTGCACCCAATACAAACTTATTACAGCTAACTACTCAGGCATTTTCCTTTGTAAAAACATGGATTCACAATAATCACCTGTCTTTAAATCCAAAAAAAACTAAACTCATGATCTTCACACCCAAGAGAAATTTTCCCACCAATAAAGCTGTCCTTAATATTTTCTCTCTTAACTCTACAAAACGTGAGCTAGTAACCCAGACTAAATTGTTAGGAGTAATAATCAAATTGGATCTTCACATTCAAAATAATATAAGTAAGACCCATAAAAAGCTAGGGTTGCTCTACTCACACAATTAGATCCTCTCTCTCACTACTAGACAAGTATGACCACTAGCTTACCTATTACCCTCTCTAACCTATGGTGCACCTTTACTAACCAACTTGCAGTCTTCCTTGCAATAAAATGGAATAATCTACCCTTATTTATTTGCTTACAGCAAAGCCCTGGCAACTTTAAAACTGCACTGCACAATCATTTCATCTCCAGTTGGACGTGTAACTGCTCAATTCCTTCATCTACCATTACTTAATATATTAACTCTAATCTGTTTATATTATGGCCCCTGCTACATTATTTTGTTTTCTTGCTACATCCAATGAACTCTAACTACTTAACACCACCTATCGCTTTTTCCTAACTCCCTAGCACTTTTTCCTTTTCTTCCCACTTCTGCATATATACATATCTTTATTTTTCATTCTAAGAAATACCTTGAATTATATGCTTACCTTGGAGATTATAATCTGTACAATATTTAACCATTTCCCTTGCTTGTATTGAGCCATGATTTGACTATGTATATCTATGCTGTTAGTTTAATGTCTTATCACCTTTATCTATGCTGTATAATTTTCATGTAAATTTCTATTTTAATTTTCTGGAATTTTTTTTTTGGAAATTTTTATATGACCTGTAGCTTTTCTCCCCAGGCCTCCACCAGAAATGGTCTTTCTTTATAGCCCAGTGGACTTTCCTGCTAATCAAACATCAATAAATAAATAAATAAATAAATAAATAATCTTTTGAAACCATTCATTAGGGATGCCAGCAACAATCAGCATATTATGGCATAGGACATCAAGAGTAGATAGGAGCACTTCCAGCAACTGCTGAATGAAGGAACCCCCCACAGAAACTTTATTTCTCAATTCACAATCTATAGTGAAAGAGGAATTAAAACTCTTCATACATAAAGTAGGAGTAGTACTGAAGAAAATGAAGTCAGTGAAGGTATCAGGCTCAGATGAAATCATAGCAGTTATGACCAAGATGTTGGAAGAGTTGCAAGCTGTTCACTGAAAATAAATGTCATCTGAAACTATAAAAAATAATTGCTTTTGTAAATAGTAGCACCCCCCAGCAGCCATAGCATTTCAAAACATTAAAAATAACAGTGTACATTTTAGTTTATTCATTTATGAGTAACCAGTGCACTATTTCCTAAGGCTAAAAGTTAGTTTACTGAGAGTATGCAAGGTGTTTTTTGCATTTGGGAGGGCAATAGAGATAAGATAAGGACTTATGCTATCTGTATAAGAGAGAACACAAGCTCTAGTTTCCACCACTGGAGTGGTTAAACCTAACCTTAAACCTAACTTAGAATAGGTAAAGCCTGCAGGTGCAACTGTCTATTTAGGGCCACTGCCCATATATGGAGCGATAACTTCCCTTTTTGGAAAATGCATGTAGCATTGTATGTATTCTCTGAGTTAAAAGGGATGTGAGAAACAGCAAATGCATACAAGATCAGCCTGACAAGTGTTAGTGTGTGCATGCCAACTGAAAGATGAAAAAATTTATTCAAAAGAACTATAAAGCTGATAATGTGAAACTAATAGCTTTTCATCAAAATGCTTGGTTTATTGATATTAACATGGAATGTAAACAGTGTTGTAGGTGTAGACAAAAAGCTAAGACTGCTGACATATTAAGAAGTGTTGGGTGCAAATAGCGATGTTACATGAGACACTTATGGATAGACATAAACCTATGAATTTGACTAAGAAAGGGCTTTGGAATGGAGATTCTGTGTAGTATCAGAGAAAAAGTAAAAGGGGACTAATAATACCAATTGTAAGAAAATCTCCACTTGTGATAAAAGAGGCAAGAAATACAATAATTGTAGATGTGTGGTAATAATGTATTAATGGCAAGAGAGGAGGATTATACTGGCAAGTATTCTATCAAAAACTATCATATTGGAGCTTAACGGAATTTGAGAAATAATCAGCCTTCAGCAGGGACTGAAAAGAAATTTACAATAGTGAGTCTAATCATGGGGCTTAGAAAGGAATATATAACAAATGTGAATGGATTTCTAAAGAAATGTATGAGAATATGTGGAATGGAAAATGTGAATTCAGTAGCATTACACATTATTCCCCAAGGTATAAAAACTGTACTTGACTGGATAGAAATGTATATTTCACAGGACCATGGGTATTTAATTGAAAGATTTGAAATGCATTCTATAACTATTTCAGATTATGAACCTATAATGACTAAGATAAAGGTGCAGGGTAATAAAAGAAAATGAGATATTGGTTCTGCACTGCTTATCTGTTAAAAAGATGAGTTCAAGATAAGGATAGAGAAAATGTGTGAGAGTTATTAGGGAAGACAGAAATTTCTTCAGAATGGATGGCTAGGGAGTGGGGTATATTAAAAATGGAGTTTGAAATGTGGTAGAAATAAGAGAGAATAAAGATATGGAAAAGAAGTAAAAGGAAATATTTAGAGGGGTTGACAAATAGCATTGCAGAAAATGGGGAATTTCACAGAACAAAATGGGAAGCAATTGCTGAATGCTAAAGGGAAAATAAGGGAGCATTTGGATATCATGCATGAGTTTAGAAAGGTTGCTGTCAGGATCAGAAAAACTTTTGGCACAACAAATTAAGCAACAGAAAGTAGAAAAGGTTATTGCCAAACCTAGGGAGCCTATGATAATAAAAATAACACATGCCAAAAGTGGTAGATATGGATTGATAAAGTTTTGCAGAGGGGGAACATACATTTGGCATTATTAATAGAACAATGATGAGCTAGTGGTAATAATAACACTGCTACCTTTGTTGAGTCTTGATAACCATTTGGGTAATAGTAGAGTTAGACAATGACATACTCAAGGAGAATGCAGTACAGAGGATTGAACAAGCTACACACTCATTACCTGGTAAATAATTTCTTAACTAGAAAATGCATTCATCAATAACTCCTCAAATACTGCTTTCAGGCACAACTTTTCATACCACCCAGCACATTTTCTGCCCAGTACATAGCACCACCACTGCCCTTGTATGTCTTACAGACACTACTAACAAACTAGTGACTGATAAATCGAACTTCTCCGATTTCTTTAATTTTTCTAAAGCCTTTGGCACAGTATTATGTGCCAAGCTACGTCATCAAATGGCATTACTTAACCTATATTCAGATTGTTCCACAGCTGTCTGTCAAATGGCTCAATACCTTTTCTCCTGCCACAGAAGTTCTCCAAAGATCCATTCTTGGTCCCCTTCTGTTCAACACCGTCACCAGCAAACTATACACATCTACAGAGCAAACCTTCTTCATTCAGTATGCTGAATATTCCACTCATATCTGCTCTTCCAACAGCAGCTTCCACTTAAAACACTGCTGAAAAATTGCTATTCAATCCCCCCAAAAAACTAGCCTTCTCCCTTTCCTCACTATATCTCACATTCATGACAAACACAAGTACAAAATCACATATCTAAATAATACTGGAATTGAAGTCACCACTCACACAAAGCTATTCAGTTCAATTACTGACAGCAGCCTTAAATTTGAGCTATATATTCAAAATAGCATCAAATCAGCCCACAAAAAGCTTAGACTGCTCTACACACAAAGTTCTTCCAAGGCAGCCCTAGCTTCCTCTTACATTCTGGCTACACTCCTTTATGGACCACCAGTATTTACCGACCTCCAAAGATCTTTTATTACCAAATTAACAATGTTATAACAAAAATGAATGCTTTGCTGCTAGCAAGTCTTACACTGCCCATCACTGCATGTCTCTTAATGAGCGAAAATGGCTAGAGCTACACCATTACATTCAATATACAAAAAACTTGCAACTACCTACAAAACCTTAGATAAATCTTCTGAATGTCCTGCTCTCACTACATTCCTGCAAAGCTATCTGTGACTCAGTCTCTCTGATCTAGTGACAAAAATCTACACACCATCTGCAAACCACACAAAACAGCCCATCTTAGTCTGTATTTTAAAAACACGGAATGTTATCCCAATAACCATCAGGACCTTAACAAACATTCCTACCTTCAAAACCTCTTTAAACTCATACCCTTCTAATACTTAGTTCTGCTTCTGCCTAACTCTAAACAGAGACCATATACTAATCCCTCTTTCAACACTTCCTAGTACCTACATCCTTCATAGCTACTCCTGAATACTAATATTCACCCTGACATTCTCAAGACTCATAAATCTCTTAGGGAATGCATTTTTTCACTAATATCCATATCTATGGAAACATCCCTCAGCTTCTGTCATTGCCATTGTCTATTTCAAGTCTCTAATCCATTTCTTGACATATGCATATTGCCTCCATCTTCATTTCAACCTCTGCCTTTACTGCTATGTAATAATAAGCTTCTATAAGCAGCATCCCACGATGTTTGCAAATAAAAACTTTTTTACTTTGATATCATGCATGAATAGAAGTCTTAATCCGTTTATTTTTTATATATCTATGTACATTGATTTTTTTCTATGTTCTTTTTGTTTATTTATTTTTTATTTATTTTACATTTGATAACCGGGGGTGTCTGACTGAGCCAAAAAGGTCCTTTTTCAGCAGAAGCCCAGGAAGAAAAGCTCCACACAGAAAAATAATTACAGGTACATTTAGATATTTAGACATGATCAGTATACACACAAATTACAATAGACATATTTTTACAGTGGTATGCACTTTCACTTCGATATTTTGGAACTTTTCTCCCTTGGCCAACTCAAAAAAGGGGTTCTTACCCAGTTGGACTTTCCCAGCAGACAAATATGAATAAATAAATAACTTAATCTGTGCTATGACTTTATATAAGAATGTGCCTTATCTTGCAGTAAATGACTGTCATATGAAAAGTGATTTCCCATAATATGCAGACTTACACAGGGCCTGGCAACAATTGCACAACTCATTCTGTCATGCCAATGAGGAATAATAAAACACTCCGGCTCTCAGAGACATTATAAGCAAGAACCAATACAGATCCAGTGTAACAGCTACAAGTCATTATTCTTGACAGCAGGTTTGCCTTCTATCTGTTCATAATTCATTTATTTTAATTACAAATGCAATGTTGGAGAATAATTGTTTGCCCATAAAGAAAAAAGTACATGAGCAGAAGAGAATCTGATACAGATCTAAAAGGTGTGTATATATATATATATATATATATATATATATATATATATATATATATATATGTGTGTGAATGAGACAGTGACATTTACATGTTGTTTCAGTGGCAATCTCTTTAAAAGAAATCTAGGGGTAGTATCTTTAGCAGGATGTTATTGTAATCTTCATGCATGATGCACTTTTGATCACTTTTTATTTTACACGGGTGCTTCACTGCTTCTCATCGCTGTTCTACTTATTTTCACCTCCTCTGCAGCTACCCGTTTCAAGTAGTAATGGCTCATAACTTCCTTTGATTCTTTCCTTGGTTTTTCTCCGACTCCATCATTTTCTTCTGCTATTACATTTATGACAATATCTAGAAATCTCCGATCTGGCTCCCACCTCTGGCACATGACCCAAGATTCTCAGTTTATAGCTAGTACAGTCTTCATACTTCTTGAAAATACCTAGTCTTATAGCCCACATTTCTTTTTCATGTCAAAGTCTCTCTTTATTCTCTGTACCCCACATAGAAAATTCCAAAGACTTGTTTCCCTGTTTTCCATATAATCATCTTCCTGATTTCTAGGACTTCTATCTAGTTTACCAAACGAAAACAGTCCTTGAACTAAACAAGGAATCAGATGCAAAAACCAGAGAATACAAGAAAAAGAAAAATAATCTGGTTCCATACAGCAGTGAAAATCAATATGTCCTTTAATGTAGTAGGTAAGCGCTTTCTCGGAATAACATCCGCTTCATCAGACCAACAAAGATAGAATAGCAGTTACATTTTTAAACACTAAAACATCCAATCAAAAATCAGATAAAATGTGCATCATAGCTAAAAGCCATGTGATAAAATACATCTGTAGAATATATAGATCGTTAAAAATTGAATAAAACAGACTAAATGAACAATATGTACTTAAAAATGGTAACAAATACAATAGTAAAAAATAAATAATAAAAGATGGGGAAGACATGATTCCCGAGGGTACTCATAGTAGTATGGAGAGAAAGCTGTATCCCAGATGACGGGACAATAAGTATTCTAGCACCACTGTACAAGAACAAAGGGGGCATTCATAACTATAGAGAGTACAGAGGTATCAAACCCGTCATACTGCATGAAAGTGTTAGAAGGGATGACTGATAGATGAATACAGAAAATAGTAGTAGGGAGATGAACTATTTGGATTCATATCAGGATGTAGCACAAATGACCTGATGTTTGTAGTTGGACAGAAAGTGCAGAAAAAGCCAGGAGTGAGGAGAGAGTTCAACCGGGCATTTCTAGACATAGAGAAAGCACATGACAATATTTCAAGTAAGCTGATTTTGGCAGTACTCAGTGGTTTGAAGTTTCATTAATATTGGTAGAATTAGTGTAGGCTATGTACAAGGTCCCAATGACTCAAATACAAGCAGTGATCAGACTTACAGAGGAAGTAGGTATACATCAGGAGTCAGCTGTGAGCCCACTACTGTTGATATTAGTAATAGGTCAGAAGGGACAACAAAGCTGCTGTTTGCTGATAATGTGGTATTGCAAGCCGACTCTGAACAGTAGAAGGGCATGGAATGAAGTAAGGGCAAGACAGCTGTCATGGCAGCATGTATGGGAATCAGAAGAAGCTGAAAACTGAATAGAAGGCCAGATAGTGAAATGGGTAACACCTTCATGTGTCTTGGTGGGCTGACTGAGGAGAAGAAGTTTTCATGAGAAGATCGAAGCTTATTTCAGAGGTGTTGCAGCTAAATGACAGAGTATGTTATTAAGGTTTGTGTGTGACAGAAGAATGCAAAGAAAGCTGAAAAGTATGGTGTACAAAACAGTGCTGCGAATAGTACTTCTGTATGGTACAGAACCCTGGGCAGTAAAAGCAGAGTATTTAGGGAGCTAGAGAAGATGGAAATGAAGAAGATCTCCATGAATGGAGAAAGGCAACATTCATCCCTCTGCACAAAGGTGGGCCATCTACAGACCCTGGAAACTACAGACCCATACATTTCACCAGTCTTATATGTAAAGCCATGGAAAGAATTATCATGGAGATGATCAACAGAGATATAGTAAACCTCCAGACACTGGACCCAACCCAGTTTGGTTTTGTCAAGGGCATCATGCCTACTCAACCTGGTGGACTTCAAGAAGGTCAGCAAAGCAATGGATGAGAGCAAAAACATTCCCACTGCCAACCTTGACCTGGCCAAGGCATTTGACATTTGGGCATTGTTGACAAACTCAAGAGGTTAGGTACAAACCCGTATGTCACCCGGTGGCTAGCCAACTGGCTCACAGACAGGACCCAGGAAGTTAGAATTGGACAGTCCACCTCTATAAAGAGGCCATTCACAAGTGGAGGCTCTCAGGGATCAGTCCTTGGACCACACCTTTTTGGTATTTACTTCTCAGAAGTCAAGGTCAATATCAGTGGTCTCGGGCTGACTAAATTTGCAGATGATTGAAAATTAGGAGCTATCACTGAATTTCACACCGACACAAATGTTTTCCAGGAGGGGCTGACACAGACAAACAACTGGTGTCAGAGCCATGGACTAAAAGTAAATGCCAAGAAATGCATAATAGTATCCTTTGGGAAGTCATCCATCCCTGGTAACTATCATATTGACAACACACCCCTTAGAGTTAATCCAGTACTCAGGGACTTAGGGACACACATAGATAGTAATCAAACCTTTGACCATCATGTGTTTATGTTGTGCAACTTATAAACAAAGGTATGGCATCTAAGTCCAAGGAAGTCATCGTTCCACTGTATTCAGCATTCATCAGACCTATCATTGAGTACAATGTCCCCTTTGGCATATTCAACAGTTGGAACATCCACAGAGTTTCCTCACTAAAAGAATAAAGAGCATAAGTAAAATGTCCTATGCAGACCACTTCAAGGCCCTATGCAGACCACCTCAAGGCCCTATCCCTGTATTCTGTCTCCTATAGGCTTTTGAGGGGAGATCTATGCCTAGCATACAGGGCACTGTCAGACCCCACTTGGATGGATCTACTGCATATCCACAAAAAACAGCACCAGACTTACCCATTCTAAAGATTTAAATCTTGCTTGTGATATAAATAGGACCTGCTGGAGGGATAGGTATGTATCCCAGAGATTACCCTGTCTATGGAACAGACTCTCCATCCATGTGAAGCAGAGTTCCTCCCTAACCCAGTTCAAGTGCATCTTGGACAATTGGATGGGAAACCAGAAATTCATCCCTGGTTTGGCACCTATGTCTCTAATGGACACAGGTAACCTGTAAATGGTTCATCTCCCAGAGCCATGCTTACACCTATCAACTTGTCAGAGATTTGAGGTGCATGGCTAAGTTTAAAAAGTCCCTTGTGGCTGTTAGCCTAGTAAACACCCATGAACCTATGAATGACCGAGATGGGTGGTAGTATGCGCTACGGGACAGTTGAAGAAATGAGGATATCAGAGCAGAAGTCATAGTAGCTTAAATCACAAAGAGTATCAAAAAGAAGAGAGTGGTGGTTTAAGCACATGAACAGGAATGATGATTTGGTGAAGATGATTTGGGAGAGGCAGGAATAAAGCAAGAAGAAAAGATAATGCCCAACAAGAGAAGGGGTGGATTGTTTAAGAGAAGGCATGACTGTCAAAGAAGGTAGGATAGTGGAACTGAATCAAGGGAGGTGGAAACTGTTGGCATGACACTCTGCCCCTGTGTAGAAACTATGAGAAAAGGGGGTTGATGATGATGATGATGATGATTATTATTATAGTGATCATAATTTAGGGCATACAGATTCCCTTCTCTCAATTTCCTTCCATTTACTCAGTCTTGACAAATGATCCATCTCTCCATTATACTTTTCTGCACCCTTTCATTGACTATATAATCTTTGTCATGAAAAAGTGTAGCTAATCCCCTCTTGTAACCCCCCCCCCCACACACACACGCACACACTTTCCAGTCTGCTTCACCCTTGTGGTACTGTGTGCTCACGAGCTTCCCTCCCCTTTTTACCTTTAATTTGGAATTTGGCCTCCTAGAGTCGACCAGTACCACATCCCTTTGCATTCTACCTATTCTGCTGTGTTTTTTTTTCCTTTCCACTGGGCTCAAGGCCCCCTTCCCCATGTTCCAAGTTATCACTTTCAGTCTGTGTTTATTCCATTCTGTTGTCTTGGACTTTTATTATAATTTCTTGTGATCTAAAGTAAGTGAACTATTTTTACAACCATTACAGCAGCACTCATTGCAGTTCTGTATCCAGGACTTTTTCCTTATACTCCGATTATCCTTACCTGGTTTCTTCTAGATATGTTTTCTAGGTCATTCAGTTTTCCTGTTAGCCATTCTAGTTGTTTTCCATTTCTAGCAGCCATACACTGTTTTCCTGCAACTCTGTCCTCAGTGTTGCTCTGCAGTATTCTAAGTCATGCATTATTTCTTTTCATGTATTCACATTGCTAACTGCCTGTTGTTTCCTTCCTGAGGCCTACATTTATTTTATTTTATTATAAATTTGTTTACATGTTCAGTGACTGGCATCAATTTTTGCAACAGTTGACAAAGCTAATGTTGTGGAATGGCCAGCTATTGCTCATTTTTCTCCTTGTTTTCCATTGTATTATGTTTCATGTTTTTCACTACTAGGCTAGCTGCCCTTGTGGGGCATTTTAAACCTAGTCAGTTTAACTTAAGGGTGAGAATCAAACCCATTTTTTTCACATGGGATTGAGGTGACACTTCAACAGTGGCAATTATCTAGAGCTAAGGTTCACACCTCCAGATGCCTAGCCCTGCTGCAGTTGTTCTTCCACACCACACACTTGCACAAACACACACACACACACACACACACACACACACACACACACACACACACACACACACACACACACACACACCTGTGGCCAATTTACAATGTCCAAACCTCCTGCTGCCTGTCTTTGGAATATGGAAGGAAACCTGAGCACTCAGAGGAAACCCACATGAACAGCAAAGAGAATATTATATAATAATTTATTTTAAAAACATTTTGTTTTACTGCTGGTGTAGACCCTAATGTAAGACTTTGGAGGTCCACAAATGTAGTAACTTACAATTTATTGGAGTTATTTGCTTCATCAAGAGGTTTTAACAACATATCACTTTCTTTTCTGGTCATTTATCATTATCAATATCATTATTATTATTATTGTTAGGTTTATAGGTAGGTACTAGGCTATTGGCCCTAGGGCCTATACAAGCCTAGCCAAAAAGGTACCCTGGCTTTCCCCACCCAAGAAAATTGTTTTCATGTGCCCCTGTCAAGCAGAGCCACAGAAGTGATCCCTGGGGTGAATTTCCTATCTCCCATCCATTCATCAAGATTTTTCTTGAAGAGTGCTAATGAGGAGCTCTGTTTGACATAGATAGGTAGTCTGTTCCAGAGTATGGGAAGTCTCTGGGACAGGAATCTATCCCTCCAGCATGTTCTGTTTATTGTGGTGACAAGGTTTAGGTCCCTAGAGCATGTAGCTCGGAAGGATTATGATTTCTTTAAGTGGAGCATGTCCAACAGCTGTGGGTTTGACATAGCTTTGTCTCAGTGAGACCCTTTTGTAGGATGTCCACATTGTTAGGAGTTTCGATTATGGCTCCTAGTTTGCAGTCATCTGCAAACTTAGTTAGCCAAAGACCTTCTGTGTTAGCTTGTACTTCAGAGAAGTAGATACCAAACAGGAGAGGACCCAGGACTGAAACCTGTGGTACTCCACTTGTCACTGATCTGAAATCTGATTTGGGGTCTACTACTTTCACAGTGTGGGTTCTGTCAGTAAGCCAGTTGGCAACTCATCTTGTGACATAGGGATTTATACCTAGTGTAGTGAGTTTATCTATAATTCCAGAGTGGGGGGATGGTGTTGAACGCCTTGGCGTGATCTAGATAGGCTGGGTGAATCACCTTACCCTCATCTATGGCTTTAGTGACTGCTTCAAAGAAGTCTTTCAGGTTTAGGAGACATGATCTGCCTTTTACAAATCCGAACTGTGTGGGGTCCAAAGTTTGGAGATCTCCAGTGTCTTTGTTTATGAATTCCATGATGATACGTTCCATGGCCTTGCAGACCAGGCTTGTCAGTCTAATGGGCTGGTAGTTCCCAGGATCTGTTGTGGCTCCCCCTTTGTGGAGTAGGATAACTGTCGTGGTTCACCATTCAATGGGCACAAAGCCTGAGGTGAGGCTATGACTGAACATGGTACTTAGTTGGGGTGCCAGTTCATTCTGTAGTTCATGTAGAAGGCAGCCTGGGATGTTGTCAGGTCCCATGGATGTTGTGTTCTTGGCTTTGGAGTGTGAGGTTTTTACCTGTGCAGACATGATTACAGGAACTTTGCATTCTTTCAGTACAGAGATGGTCCCTTTAGGGAGTTGGAGGGGGTAATGTTAGCACTGAACCTATCTGCCAAGATGTTGTCAATATCAGTTGGTTCTGCATATTTAGTTCCATTCTGCTATAACTTTGAGTGTTGCCATTGAGATTCTTGACATAGCTATAGAATGATTTGTGGTTGTCTTTAGAATCAGTGGTCATTTTGTTTTCATAACTAGCTATGGAGGATTCTATGAGGGATCTCAGCTTCTTAATGAGGCCCACCAGGGAGTTCCTCCAATTATTGGATTTTACTCTTTTTTTGCAACAGTTTCTTTCTTCTGTTGTAGAGTTTGTTTATGGCAGATGACCACCACATTGGCTTCCTTTTTTTGGAGGATAGCATATTGGTTCTGTTAGGGATAGCATGATCCATGCACTCGTGTAAGTGCTTATAAAGTGCATTTGTGTAAGATTCAGCAGTCGTACCTCTATTGTCCATCTTCAGGAGTGTCATGAAGTTTGCCACTTCTGTCTTAAGAAGCCTGAAGTTGGCTTTGGAGAAATTTTTTACGGTTGTTCCCTAATGGGGGGTGGGAGTGGGATGTGGATGTCTAGGGTGATTAGCTTGTGGTCGGATCTGACCAACAAGGAATTGATCTCTGGTGTGGAACACCAGTCGCCCATGTTGGTGATGACCGGGTCTAGGATATTGCTGCCCCTGGTGTGGGTGTGGATACGTTGATCTAAGTTGTTGGAATTGATGAATTCCAGAAAACGTTGAGCAAAAGAGTTGGTACATGAGTAGTTTTCCCGGTTAATGGTGGGGTAGTTGAAATCACCCATTATTAGGGTGCTGGGTTGTATCCTAATATTTTCCAGTGTATCAAGAAAAGAGGAGTGGGAATCTTGGGACATGGTGGGGGGTCTGTAGTAAGCTACAATCTGGATTGCGGTCTTGCCCAGAGTAAGTTGAACTTGGATAATCTCGGCTGCATTTTGCTGAGCAACTAGCTTGTAGGTGTAGATATCCTTAATGAATATGGACATGCCTCCACCTTTAGTGCTTCAGTCCAGATTAGGTGGCCAAAAGGTGGTGTATAAATTATAGCCTGGTAATGCAGAGGTGCTCTCTGGAGCTTTGAACCAGGTCTCTGTCACTGCACAGATGTCGATGTTCTCCATTTTAAGGAGTGCCTCAAGTGAGTGCATTTTGAGGTTTAGACTTCCAGCATTGAGTAGCATTACCCTCAGATTTTGCTTGCTTGTACCTGTTACGGTGGTGAATTTGTCATTTGAACCTTGCTTAAAAAGGCACTATAGGGGTGGCAAGAGCCTTTGCCGGTATACGGAATCCCAAGGGCGACAAGTGCAGGCTATATCTGGCAAAGCATCGTGGTCTGTCGATCATGTCATCCCAGGCAGACAGATACTGGATTCCTTTAGAATGACACCAGAAGCTTAGTCAATTGTTGAAGTTAGTCATTTTGTCCTTGTACTGTGGTATCATTCTGGGTGATGGCAGGATGCTACTCAGGTCTAGGGTCATACCTGCCTGGGCTACAAGATCAGAGAGCTCCTCCATGCCTCTTTTCATGTAGTCCAGGGAGATACATCTCAGGTCATTCACACCAACATGGACAATGACAGAGTCATATTTGTACTTGTTGTGGAGTGACCTGAGTGCATGCATTATGTGGCGGATCCTGGCACCCGATAGGCAGCTGACAGTAACTTTCTCCTTGTTTAGCCTGGTGAGTGGAACATCAGTGTGCTTGACTATAGAGTCACCTATGACTAGAGTGTTGGGTGCGTTATGCCTTATGGGCTTTAGTTGAGTGGCACACTGAGTATGTGGGCTATGTGTCATTTGTGTTTTGTTGGGGGTGGAGGTTGCTTGCATTTCTGCTTTGGATGTCTTGGTTGTTTGGGCAGATTTTTATTGAGAGCCTCCGCAACTGTAGGCGTGTGTTTTGTGCTTGTGTGTGTGTGTTTTGGTGGTGTAGGTTTTGAGGGACTATGTGATGAGTGTGGAGTGGTGCAAGTGTTTGCCTTCTCCTCTTGACTGTCTAGTCCAGTCTTCAGTGAAGAGAGCTTTGCTTCCAGTTTGGCTATATAAGTGCATCTCTCACAGGTTGTAGTGTTGGGTGGTAGGAGGAGAGGGTTGTCTGTGTACATGAAGCAATTGCTGCATTGCCCCAAGATGCCCAGATTCATTAGGTAGACAGGAGAAAACACTGGGAGCTGACCTTTAGACATGCCAGGATAGGTGCTTATTTATTAAGTACTAAAAACTGTTTTCCTCTAGACAAGTGAGGAAAGTTGAGTGCTGTAGTTATTTGTAGCTTATTTAGTGCTTACAACGAATTCTGAACAAGTGCTGAGATTAAAAAAAACAGATCTGAGTGCTAAAACTAAAAAGATGGCTAGTTGTAAGGGAAAATTTGAAGAGCAGACTTTATGGCGCCAGGAATACTTTAACCCTAGTTAAGCGGGGAGGGGGGGGCTCAGGAGCTTACATATAGTCCTGGATACAGTAAATCTGTATCTGGACTAGACTTGTTACAGGAAAGGGAGGAAACAAGCTTTAATTTTTTTTCAGTAAAGTGGAAATGGAGAAAGCTGGAACAGAAGTTAATTCAAGGTTAAGAATCTGAGTGGGTTGGCCTTCACAAATGTTCTCTATTAGATTGAATGAACTAATGACACTAGACTGGGAGGAGTGTCACAGATCAAATATACAGTATGGGTGGGCAGCTGCAAAGCCACCAAGTATAAGAACACCACAACACTAGGGAGGGTGGCTGGTGAAACTATTACAGCTCCTAGCTGTAGCCACCAAATGAACAGATCAAGGAGCAAGCAGACTCTAGAGAATGCTTTTAACTGCAAACAGACTAGACTAGAACACAGAAACCTCAAAAAATCTAAAATGCACAGAAAGGCACCAATAGAGCACTCGCAAACAGAAAATACAACTCTCAGTATGAAAAAGCTGTTTATAGTTAAGTAATTCAGTAAACATGCAATTAGAGTAATGAAACAATATCTAGCAATGAAAAATACAGTTAAAACAGTATAAAATAGTACATAAATGCAGTGAAACAGTAAAAAAAAGCTTTATAACAGTGCAAAATGTAGTAGATTAACTGTATATCACAGTAAGTGTTTCAGAAGTGCAGTTCAATGAAATAAGTGTAAGAAATAACTTATCCTGCTCTTGGAATCTTAAGGAATTCCGGCTTAGTTTCATTAATGAATTACCATCCACAGCCTGATAAATACATATAATTATTATTATTATTATTCAGTGTTCTATATTATCATGTTGATACCCTTTTTTAGTGCTTTGGATTTAAACACCTAAATAATCTGGGGTGATGCAGTGTTTGTTCATGCTCACTTTAACTTATTGACTTGGATTTCACTCTCACAGATAAACCATATTTGGCTGTGGGTAAATCCTGCATTATCCACAGCCAGCCTATTAGTGCTACATTTCACTCATTTAATTGTTAAGACAAAAAAATATAATTTTATAAAAAATAATATGCATGTTAGCAAATCAGAAAGGGAGTACTAGTGCTGCCTACTGAGCTTTTAGTTCAAGTTTGATAAATCCTGCACTAAATAGTTGTCGAATAGGGATAGATCTGAGGGATAGATTTATCACTCAGAGACTCCCTATGCTGTGGAATAAAATCCCGGTCCATGTGAGGCAGAGCACCTCACTGACTCTGTTCAAGAGAAATCTAGACCTGTGGATGGGAGATCGTAGGTTTACCCCGGGAATCATCTCTGTGTCACTGCTGGACAGAGGCACAACAAACTAATGGGCACAGTATTTTTTCATATAAGGGGTGACGTAAGCCACAAAAATTTGGGCTAGGCTTATAAATGCCTTAGGGCAGATAGCCTAGTATAAACCTATGAACCTATGAACCTATGAATGAATTACACATCCTTAAAGCAGGTTAAAGTTACAGTATTTGTCAAGCTTTGGCAAGCAATATCATACAAAAGGTTGTAGCAAATGTAATGTAGTCATATAAGAACGCAGGCTTCATGGGCTGTCACAGAGGTCAGAGATGGAGATGTTATTTTCCAAGGTTTATATACATAACATTGCAGATAACCTGCAATGAATTATTTTCCTAATTAGACAGCGGTATGTACATTTTGATGCAAAAGAAGGTATAGGAATGATGAGAAATGCATGTCTAGCTTGGAGGAATTGTATAAAGCATGCCAGATTAAAGTCAATGCAGAATAATGTAAGTTGTCTTGAAATGCCATATAAAATTCAGTCAAATTCATCACTACTTCAGGTTCAGATTACTTGAAGTGTGCGGTTATCTTCAATGGTGTCTAAGGGTATAACCCAGAAAGGAAAATTAGGTCAAAGTGATAGACTTTCCATTGTTCCATCTCTTTTCCCATGTAAATAAAAGCTACAGTATTCCATTCTTTCTTTCTATCATGTACACTTTTCCTTTATTCCCTTCTCACACCTCTTGCTTTCACCTGTACCTTTTCCTAATTGTTGACACTTGCTACATAATTAGTTGTTTTATATAACTCTAGTTTACTATATTGAGTCATGTCTTTGCAGATCTCTTCTACTGCCTTATATCACCATACACTAAAGCATGCCAAACTTAGAGCTGACAATGTCATCACAGCAGCTGTGTGAATTTTTTTATCAGAGAGTCCACTTACATTTTAATTATAGCTGTGACAACATCAAGAAAACCATTTCCTTTTGCCCTAAGTATTCTTCGTTATGTGACTGACTTTATTACTCAGTTATGTTTGTTTTTTATTTTACAAAAACAGCCCAGTACTGACATTTTACTGTCACTGCAGCTAATATTTCTTGGATTAATCTCTGCTCTTTGCTCTTCTTTTTATCTTATAAGGTGGATATATATTCATATGCATAGTTATTTATTATAAGTGCCTAACGACACTGTATGTTAATTCATTCTTAACTCATACTCAATCCATATAAGCTTGTGCTCTGATGGACCTGTGAACTTTTGAACAATGTTGTAATAAGCTTTTTCCTCCTGTACTATGATGAATCTCTTTATGAACTGCTTTTGTGAAAATTATTATAGAGAATTTTGCTCTTTATACTTTGTATTTTGTGATGTATGTGGAGTTTTTCTCCCCGGACCTCTGCTGAATATGGATTTCTCACGCAGTCAGACACTCCCAGTAAACAAATATTAAATAAACAAATAAATATATCTCACTGCAAATATGTATAGTGGTATGTGTGTATGTGAATGCATTTATGTTCACATATTGTATGTAAATTTGTATGTGTGCCTATTTATGTGAATATATATTTAAACACACACACACACACACACACACACACACACACACACACACACACACACACTCTCTCTCTCTCTCTCTATATATATATATATATATATATATATATATTTATATATTTGTGTCTTTCGGCTTTTCCTGGTTAGGGGTCGCCACAGTGGAACTCCGATCCGCTAATGATTGGCAGTAGATTTTTATGTACTGGCTTGCCGGGCCTAACAAACAACCTTCAACGAAGGGATGCCCATTCATGCATGTCGCTACACAGAAGACGCTCTAACTGAGAATCGAATGGGCAACGTCTAACTGTGAGGCAACAACGCTACCGCAGCACCACCACCACAGTTTTATATATATATATATATATATATATATATATATATATATATATATATATATATCTATATATATAGGGTCCCTAATAGATCAATGAAAACACTAAAGATCGAACAGCTTAGAAATCAAAAATGGCATTCTTCGGAATCACTATTGTGAGATCGCAGTACAGTGAAGATTGGAAAATTTGCCCTTTCCTCACTGTAGTGTGATCTTGGAGTTGGTGTATATAATTAGCAGGGGATGTGGGGGGCAAAGCCCCCCACAATACCTCTTTCGAAGAATGGCATTTTCGATTTCTAATAGGGACCCTATATATATATATATATATATATATATATATATATATATACACACACACACAGTGGATATAAAAACTGTAGTACAAAAAACAGTCAGTGTGACACAACGCCTGACACTGGCAGCATTGGTGTATCATTAAATAACAACATACAGTGGATACAAAAAGTGTACACACCCCTGTTAAAATGCCAGGTTGTTGTGATATAAAAAAATGAGACCACAATAAATTATTTCAAAACTTTTCCCCCCTTTAGTGTGACCTATAACCTGTACAATTCAAATGAAAAACAAACAAATCTGTTAGGGGAAAAATATAAAAAAATAAGAAAGACAATAAGCTGGTTGCATAACTGTGCATACCCTTAAACTAATACTTTGTTAAAGCACCTCTTGATTTAATTACAGCATTCAGTCTTCTTGGGTAGGAGTCTATCAGCATGGCACATCTTGACTTGGCAATATTTGCCCACTCTTCCTTGAAAAAGTGCTCCAAATCTGTAGGATTGCGAGGGCATCTCTTGTGTTTAGTCCTCTTCAGGTCATCCCACAGATTTTCTATTGGATTTAGTTTGGGGCTCTGTCTGGACCATTCCAAAACTTTAATTTTCTTCTGGTGAAGCCATTCTTTTGTTGATTTGGATGTATGCTTGGGGTCATTGTCACATTGAAAGGTGAAATTCCTCTTCATCTTCAGCTTTCTAGTAGATGCCTAAAGGTTTTGGGCCAAAAGTGACTGGCATTTGGAACTGTTCATAATTCATAATTCCCTCCACCTTGACTAAAGTCCCAGTTCTAGCTGAAGAAAAGCAGCCTCAAAGCATGATACTGCCACAACCATGCTTCACTGTGGTGTTCTTTTGGTGATGCAAAGTGTTGTTTTTGCACCAAACATACCTTTTGGAATTGTGGCCAAAACATTCAACCTTAGTCTCATCAGACCATAGTCTCATCAGACCATAACACATGTTCCCTCATGCTTTTGGGAGGCAATGTATTTTTTTTGCAAATTTTAGCTGGGCCTGGATGTTTATCTGTGTAAAAAAAGACTTCTGTCTTGCAACCCTACCTCATAGTCCAGACATATGGAGAACATGGGAGATTGTTGTCACATGTAGTACAAAACCAGTACTTAAACCAAGAGAAACGGACTTGCTCGACGAAAGTATGATGGCACAAAACCCACAAAAAATGAATGTCCAACTGAAAAATACTCAGCAAGGGTTTAATGTAACAAATCCACAAAGCGTAAAAAAGACAGTATAAATTAAGCGCTTTCGTTTGGCTCCTGCCAAACTTTTTCAAAAACAGTTATACATCACTTCCTGTTATTTAAATAGATTAAATCAGTGATGTAAGCAATTGAATTCATTCAAAAAATTAAAGAAATAACATGCCTATAAAAACTTTAAAAACTTTGAGCACTGTGGGACCAATACCTCAAAAACAATACTTTAACAAACAGTACAAATACTATCTCCATAAACAATGCACTCAAATCTGTGCTAAACAATTACTTGTAAGGTTGTCACAAGTCTTTGTGAAATTATGTTAAAGAATTAAACTTAAATGTCTGTGAAATGTGTAAAGCGTACATCAAAAGAAGCAGCGTAAAATCAGCATATAAAGAAAATGTGCTCACAAATACAAATCCTTATTCTAAAAAGTCCAATTATGTAGAATGTATGCGTTAATCCAATGAATGTATGTACATAGAAATAAAACGTCCCTTAATGTCAACATACGATGAAATAGTAATATGATTAAAAATGTAAAGAAAGTTATACAGTAATGTACAGTGTGTAGTAAAATTTCATGTGACTAATGTTTGATGAATTTTGAATGTAAAGTATTTTGTGTATATAAATATTTTGTATATAAAAATTGAATTGAATTAACCTCTCGACAATAATAATGCTAGCAAAAGTGCGCTTATATATAAAGCGCTCACCCCATGTTCATGAGGCTTAAAGCCAGCCTCTGAAAAAGTCGTACAATAAAAATAATAATAATAATTATTAATTTATTCCATGAATGGTGTTCGAAATATAAATTGTGAAGTATATATGTGTTTTTAAATACATAATACCAACACTCATATAAATATATAAATATTTTCTTAGTTGACCCACAACAATGTCTCTAAAAAATAATAATGACACAATATGTTAATAGTAATATCGTAATGGATGATAAGTGAATAAATTAAATAATGCATTAAGTTAGTATTCCTTAAAAGTTTTAATTAATATTCCTTAAAAATTTATCAATATAAGTATTTGTTTTACTTTTAATATAATTGTAAAAATAAAAATAAAATCTAGTATTAAATATAAAATATAAAATGAATAATTAAATAATTAATATTTAGTTAAATAATTTATAAGTTAATAATTATAATAAATATTGTATTAAATAACAATAAGAATGAGAAAAACTTTACCTAACTAGTGATTTCAATTTTAAAATACTACCAATAGATAAACAATTATTTAAACCTGGCCAATTATTAGCATTCAATCTTAGTTGCCATTCTAGCTCACGTCTTTCTAATAATAATTGCCAGGCCCCACCTCTGATGTCTACCTTCAGGACATCCAATACTACAAAACTAAAGTTGTGTGATATAATTGTACTAATGTGTTTAGCTAAAGCATTTAATTCATTTCCATCTCTTATGGCCCTTATGTGTTCACCTATACGTTCTTTAAGTTTCCTTTCTGTTTTACCTATGTAAAATGAGGTACAATCATTACATAAGGCACAATACACAACTTTTACTGTATAACAGCAAGCTTTGTCCTTTAAACAAATCTTGATATTGTTTATCTTCAGTTCATTCGTTTCAAATACATAATTACAATATTTGCATCTACCACATCTAAAAGTTTTCCAATGTTTTGTTTTATACGTGTTTTCCAAGTGTTTTTTCAAGTTCATGCCTTTTTTGTACACTATAGATGGAGTGTTAGCAAAAAGAGAATGCAATGTTGTATCCGCCTTAATGAGCTGCCAATTCTTCCATAAGATGTTGTCTATAGAAGTACTATCAGAATTAAAAGTTGTAATAAAACTCTTAGTAAATTATAACATTCCTGTATTGTTTGGTGTTTCAATGTCGATATGAATCATTGTAGTGTGATTATTAGTGTCATTGTCTGAATTTACTGCATTTGAACTCAATGTGTTTGATGTAGTTTTTTCTACCTGATTTAATAAGGGTATGAAATGTAAATTATCTCTTTTATAAACTACTTCATTCATAATATTGTATATTAAATTGTCAGGATAACCTCTATTTTTAAACATATCGCACAAATTCAGACATTCAGCTATGAAATCATCTCTTTTACTAATCATTCTGGAGGCCCTTACAAATTGGCCTTTTAAAACAGCTCTCTTCTGAGTGTAAGGGTGGCAGCTGTTAAAGTGCAATAAACTATTACTGTATGTCTCTGTTCTAAAAACATCTAAATAAGATATGGAGGTGGAATTAATGGTAGCTGTAAATTTTAAAAAAGTAGTTGTTGAGTTAATATAGTTTAAAAATTCTTCTAATTTATCACTATTACCATCCCACAAAATAAATATGTCATCCAAGAAACGTAGATAAATTTTACAAAAGTTAAAAAATATTGAATTAAAAACATACGTCTTCTCCCACATGTACATTACTATGCTTGCATAAAGGCCTCCACACGGTGAACCCCTAGCCTACTCTTCCTTGAAAAAGTGCTCCAAATCTGTAAGATTGCGAGGGCATCTCTTGTGTATAGCCCTCTTCAGGTCATCCCACAGATTTTCTATTGGATTTAGTTTGGGGCTCTGTCTGGACCATTCCAAAACTTTAATTTTCTTCTGGTGAAGCCATTCTTTTGTTGATTTGGATGTATGCTTGGGGTCATTGTCACAATGAAAGGTGAAATTCCTCTTCATCTTCAGCTTTCTAGTAGATGCCTAAAGGTTTTGGGCCAAAAGTGACTGGCATTTGGAACTGTTCATAATTCCCTCCACCTTGACTAAAGTCCCAGTTCTAGCTGAAGAAAAGCAGCCTCAAAGCATGATACTGCCATAACCATGCTTCACTGTGGTGTTCTTTTGGTGATGCAAAGTGTTGTTTTTGCACCAAACATACCTTTTGGAATTGTGGCCAAAACATTCAACCTTAGTCTCATCAGACCATAGTCTCATCAGACCATAACACATGTTCTCTCATGCTTTTGGGAGACAATGTATTTTTTTTTTTTTGCAAATTTTAGCTGGGCCTGGATGTTTATCTGTGTAAAAAAAGACTTCTGTCTTGCAACCCTACCTCATAGTCCAGACATATGGAGAAAATGGGAGATTGTTGTCACATAGTACAAAACCAGTACTTGCCAGAAATTCCTGCAACTTCTTCAGTGTTGCTGTAGGTCTCTTGGCAGCCTCCCTTATCAGTTTTTGTCTTGTCTTCTCATCAGTTTTGAAGGGATGTCCAGTTCTTTGCAACATCACTGCTGTCCAATATTTTCTCCACTTTTTGATGACTGTCTTCACTGTGTTCCATGGTATATCCAATGCTGTGGAAATTGTTTTGTACCCTTCTTCTGACTGATACCTTTCAACAATGAGATCTCTCATACTTTGTAAGCTCTTTGCGAATCATGGCTTTTGCTGTTTGTGTAGGTGTGTTAGTGTTTGAATGATGTGAGTGTGTAGGGGTTTGTATGCAATGGTTGCATGTCTGTGTTTTTTATGTTAATGTAGGGGAGGTGTGGGACAAACAAAATCTTTCGATTTTGCTTGTTTCAGGCTTTCAAGGGTTCAAGGTTTTGAACTTATGATCATAGTGTGTTGAGTATGTTGTACTTGACATTATGATCGTTCATTCATTTAACATAGACCCTTAAAATATTAACTAATTTGGTGCAGCACTTATGTGCTGCAGCAGTCCAATGGGCATGAAACATTTTGTCGTCCTCATCTTCCAAATTGAAGGGAGTTGATGGATTTTTCATAGCCCGCAAACCCTTTGGTGTCACATTCAATTCAAAATATCTTTGTAAGCTTTGCAAGTTTAATAAAACAGAGGTTTCTTTAAAGATTAACTTTCCACCTTCTTGGCTTACAGCTGTTTTGCAGTTCTTTTCTATACTCAAAGACGTGTAATCTGGCTGCTGTTTTCTATCTTCATCCCATTTGTTGTAAATTGCAGGTGCTGCATCATTGCAGTTGCCTTGACTATATTACAAACCATTTCCTTGGGCTGCTGGCATTAAGCTCTCTCCCGGTCGAACCAAAAAGGTTTCTATAGTCCTCTGGTTAGTATCCTGGGAAGTCTCCCTGAAAATCCTTTGCAACATTGAAAAGGATTCACAATTTTATGTTTGTTCTCTACTTGATCCTATATTGGACAGCAATTTCTTTAGTTTTTCCAATAAGCTATATAAGCAGACTTCTGCGTTGGCAATGGTAGAAAGAGTTGCTTCAGTCTTTGCCAATTTTTTGATGGCTACATGGTACCAAAAGTTTCTAAAGGTGTATTGCTTTTCTAACAAGATCCTTTTTTATCATAACTATATAGACAACCTCTTTTTTTTTTTGTAGGAAGGAAACCTTGACGACTTTAATAATTTTGTGTGTCATCTGAATGAAAGTACAGACTTTCTAAAATTTACCATCAGCCATTTTGGAGACAATCTGAATTTTTTTGGACATCCCTCTAAGCTTCAAAAAAGGTCTTCAGAAAGGACACTTTCATTAATCAGTATCTCTTCAGGGTCAGTCTACATCCTATGCATATGAAAAGAGGGGTTGTCAAAGGTCAGCTGATAAGATTATGTAGACTGACTACCAATGATTCTTTTTTCTATCATGAATTGATCAAACTAAGGGTATTTTTTATTGACTGAGGAAACAAACAGCCATAGTTGAATATTTTGGAAAAAGACATGCTCGCTCTTAGACAGTCTAAGGCACATCCCATTCTGGATGGACAATATTCTTCATTTTTAAAAGAGCAAGAAGTTCCAGCTTCTGTTACATCCCACCTCCCATTATTTCATATGGATTTTCCCATCCCTATATCTAATGAGTTGTGGCTAATCAAAAATATAATTTCATTGAATTGGAAAATTGTTCTTGGTAATGCTGATGTAACCAAAAACTTTGGGTGAAAAGCCAACTTTCACATTTAAGAAGCCTCACAATCTTAAATTGTTACTTGAACAGGGGCATAATGAGAAGCCTCATGCTATGCAGCATAGCACTTTTGGCACTTTAACTGTTGCCACTGCAAGTGCAAGTTCATTAGTAATTCTTCCTGTATCCTTCTTAAACATTGTGATCAAGTTGTTTGGGCAAGGGGAAGTTTTAACTGTGTTTCTAAACATGTAGTGTATACGGCTTGCTGTGATTCCTGTGACTGGTTTTACATGGGCAAAACTATTAGGTATCTTAACAGAATGATTTATGAACACCTACTAGCCATCAAGAAAAAATCTCCAATAACACCTTAAGTAAGCATGCCGCATGTATGTAATGAATTTCAAAAGTTTATTTTTTTCATTCTTGATTCAATTCATTCTGATATTTACACTGGTGATTATAAGACTCTACTTGATTGCTGTGAATCCATATGACATATTAGACTTAGGGAAGACCGTGCCCCAGGTCTTAATGAGTCTATAAATATTAAGTCCTTTTCAAAAAAAAAATGCAGAATCTTTATTGATATTTATAACTTGATTTTAAAAGTATATGTTACTTTTCACTTTTTAGACACATTGCAACATTGTCACTTTAAAGTATTGATTAATGGAACAACATGCACCAGTTTGTCTGTTCAAGTTGGTTATTTTGTATAATGTGATTTTTGGCAGTGGATTTAAACACAGGATAGGTTTGATTTTTAAATATTTTCTGACGAATTTCTAAACATGATTAAAAAACAAAAGCACTCAAACATTTTAGTGTCCTGGAGCCTTGCCTTGGTTAACTGCTTGGTTCTATGATTTAGTCTTTATTTTTAATCTACACACTTACTGTTTTTCCTTTTATATATATTTATTTAAAGATATATATATATATATATATATACACACACACATAGATACTCACACACACACACACACACACACACACACACACACACACACACACACACACACACACACACACAAACAAACTCAACAAACTCACATATATATATGTTTTAGGAATGGGGAGAAGATAAGGAGGACAAGAGAAAGGTGGGAGAATGAAAAAAAGTTATTTGATAATTCAAATTAAAATTCAACTTAAAGTTGAATGACTTCCACACAGAGAAGTTTCTTACACTGTTTCATATTTGTTAATTCAATACTTTTTATTTATTTACAGGGGGCAGTAGCGGGTTTATTTTGTTACTAGTAATAAAGGTTTGTTGAGTAGTTTGGATGGGATTTCTCTTCAAACTAAGAGTTTTAAACTCTCTGAGTGGGGTTGTTTTAAAGTGTGGTGGTTTAAATTTGATTTTAGTTATGTATTAAACTTGGTATCTACATTATGTGTTATTTTTTTTTCTTTTACATGTAGCGACTTTGTCATTTTTTCATTTACATAGACAATTCAAAACTTTACTCAAAGGGAAAGTTACCAGCTACAGAATGTTTTATGAATGTATTTGTCTCTTAAATAAAATAATATGTCACACCTGACAGTTGTATATTTTCTAACGTGCATGAATTAAAGAATCAAAACCTGATGTTTTGGCATCAGTTGATAAGTAGAGGAAAATTACTTACTACAGATTTCATTCTGAATAAATGCAATACAGATATAGGAAATAAGCACTTTATAAGCTCTAAAGTTGATTTAATGCCTAATTTAATAAAGAACTCTTTTCCAGCTCTCATAGAATTTCTGAATAATGTTGAGTTTGATTTAGGGAAAGCATATTTATCAAAATATGCAAATTGTTAAGAAACACAAAACTGCATGTTAAAAATAGTTACTAAACATATTTTTCATTAATCAAAAAATCCACTGTACATTTAGAAGATAAGAAATTAATATTAACATCTTTGAAGAAAACTATGTTCTCTTTATACTGGAAATTTATAAACAGAACTTTTATTACTCCTCATAAAGTAGAGCTTTTGTATAAAAAAGACTGGATGCTGAAGGTGCAAACCTAAATTGAGAGAAGTCTGGCAATGCATGTTTTTGACTGTAGAATAATAAAAACTTTTGGGAAAAGCATCAGTTATTTACTACAAGCTCTCCTGGTTGAAAATTTTAATTTAACTATATCACTAGTTTTGTTTAATACTCCATTCCCTGACAATGTACCTAGACTCCAATCCTCTGTTATATGGAGTATCCTCTTTTTTATTTTGATTTTATTTTAACTTCGATTTTTACATTGAAACAGTTGCTGTGCATATTTTAAATAAAAAACCTAAACACCACTGTAAATACTTGTTTCATTTTTATTTATTATGTTGGACAAAATTCTGTTTGCACTGTGTTTTGAAAATTCAAAAAGAATTTTTATCAGAGCAAGTTACAGGAAAATTTGAAAAAGAAATTATTATTAGTGAATTGGATGATGTACTTACGAAAGTAAATGCTGATTCAGTATTGGGTTCAGATGGCATAGGGTATGAAATATGCAAGACATTAATGCACTAGCGAGGAGAGTATGTTGTAAATGATATACTGAATGAATGGTTGAGGGCAGAGATTGATTATGAAGAGTTATGTAGAGAGATATTAAAATTTATATGGAAGAAAGATATAAAGAATAAAATAAAAAAATTGGAGACCCATCACACTAAATATCACAAATTATAACATTTTTAGAAGAATAATACAGAAGGGAATGGAAGGAAGGATTAGGGATATACATATGCTACAAAAAGAAGAGATATCAAAAATTGTGAATAATATCACAATTAAAAGGGAGGAATTGAAACTCATGTTAGGTGATATTAGCAAGGCAGTTGATACAGTCAGACCTGATGGTTTTTAGGATATTATGGAGATGTATGGAATAGGTAATAGAATTAGGAGAAGGTGTATGGCAGCATATTAAAATAATAGAGTGAGAGTGTTAGTGAATGAGTGGCTGAGTTAAGAAATATGCATAAAGTGTAGTATGGATAATAGAACTTGAATGGGTGGCGCAGTGGTGCAGTGCTTAATGCTTTTGCCTCACAGCAAGAGGTTCTCCGGTTCGATTCTCGGCTGGGGTGCCTTCTGTGTGGAGTTTGCATGTTCTCCCTGTGTTCACGTGGGTTTCCTCCAGGTACTCCGGTTTCCTCCCACATTCTAAAGACATGCTTCTGGAGCATTTCTCCCCGGGCCTCCGCTGAAAACAGGATCTGTGGAACCTAGTCAGACATTCCCGGCCAACAAATGTTAAATAAATAAATAAAAATAAATAAAATAAATAGTATAAGGAGAGGATGTCTTATGAGTGGAATGTTTGCATTAGTAATAAATGTGATAGTGAGAGAAGTATGTTACAAAATGAAAGATGCTAGATACATGATGCAAAAAAGGTATTGATTCCAGTAGTTTTGACATATGCAGATGATATAGCTGTAGTTGCTAAAAACAAAATATGGATGAGGGAGTTCTGGTTTATCTGAATGAGCAATTAAAGGAAATGAGAATGAGCTTGAATAAAGATAAAATGAAGGGTTTAGGTGATTTGAAAACTGGAGGTGTGTATTTTTTCAATGCATGAAATATCTTTGGGATAAAATTTAAGAAAAATAATATAGTTATGATGTAATGGGATGGTTTGATAAAAGAAATGAAAGAAATATATTTTCTCTTGGGAACATATAGAATAGCATTCAGGAAAAAAGGTTTATCTGATGAATTCTGTATTAATGTGAAAAACAGCATATATTTAAAATGTTTATAGACAGAAAAAATATGAAAAGTAATTATGCAATTGGTGTTTTCTTTCATACGGGGTTCAAAATGAAGATGAAGGGAGATTGGGGTTAGTAAATCCAGATTTTTTTCTGCTTCTTTAAACTTGCACAGAGTATTAAAATTGGTAAAGGAAGAAAATGAGAAATTAATAGTGGGAATGTTTAAATATAAATACAAAACATCCTGGGAAAAGATGAGGAAAAAGAAAAAAAAGGAAAAGGAATATAAAACTGACGACATCAAACATTATCAAGAAAAAAATAACAACATAGAAAATAAAAAAACAATAATATAGAGAAAGATAGAAGGATGTGGTATAATGTGATTAAACATTATTATTGCTGTTATTATTATTATTATTAAAGTCCATGGAAAATTTACCAGAATATATGATTAAAGCCATTAAAGTAAGGGAAATATAGTGTACCAAGACAGTAGAGTTTCAGGATTTCTTATGGAAACTGATAGGTTATCAGTAAAAGGGGTATATGCCATATAAAAAAAAGAAAGTAGAAAGAGTGTGTTTATTTTGTGGAATGGAGGAGACAACAGAGCATTTTTACATGTAAAAGTATGGCGAAATTGTAGAAAACGTTATGTGAAAAAAGTTTTTTGAGAATATTAATGATGTAGATATGAATATGATTATGCATGGATAATATAAGAACAAGAAGAATGAATATGTGCGAAGGGTAGATAAGATTTTATTTTATGTAATATGGGTTATAAAGATGAAGGATTAATTAGAATTTTCTTTAATGGGAAATGCATTTTGGCAGATATATTGTGAGAAATTATATTATGGTTGTGGAAGAGGGAGTGGGGTAATTATCGAAGAGCAATGAGAATGTTATAAGAAAATGATAAACAGTAAAAAATAGAAATGTGTGTATAATGCCTGTAAATATGTACATTTTGTAAATATGTAAATAATGACTTTTATGTTGTGTTAAATAAAGGACCCATATTATTTTCGATAGATGCCATGGGTTTTTTTTATATTCTTCTGACCTACCACCAACTCGCACAGTTGGGACCTCAGTTTTGTTTTTCATCCAAAGACTGACAGGAGTGCAGCTCTTGCTTATGCTGCACTTTAGTGTCAGCAATCAATCTGTCTAGTGTGGGAATGGAAGCAACAGCCTTCTCCCTCAAATGCAATTATATGTATTTACTTTTGATATGTATATTTGTTATCATATTATGTAAGGTGTATGATGTTATTTTCACTTTTATATCACATTTTTTGCTACATTTTGTACCTTGCTCCTTTTGAGCCAGTGTCATAGCTGAAAAGGGTCAATCAACCACTGTCCTTACCCAGTTACAAAATTAAAAATAAACATATATTAAAATGCTTGTCAGCTTTTCAATATACTTGACAAAAGGCTGCTGATAAACTGGCATATGGCACAAGTTAACAGTTTTCAGCAATAATTAAAAGCTTTGAAGTCACATGGTTTGACAAATATCTCTCTGATAATGTAAAATAAATTTTCTGAAGACAGAACTACATTTAGAAGGCTGCCTTACAGATTTACACAATAATCATTATCCATAAAAGGTTTCAATACATTTCCCAGAAAGGCTACAACATGGACACCATCACTTTTCAGACTGTATGTCTGAAGAAATTCCAGTCTAATTTTGACAAGTGAAAATTAGAAATATATGTGGCTTATGTCAATACAAATGGAGTTCACCATTTGTGAATCCTACTCCAATGGCTTAAACATGGATATGAGCTTTGTTGACACATCACAAATTTGAACTACTGCATGTCTGTCTTGTCATTCTAATTTTCTGCTGCACACAAGTAGCTTTTGATTTCTTAGTATGCACTGCATCACTGGTTCTACCTGATAAAAAAACCTCCTTATTATCCACTGTTGAGAATGTTATTTATTTATTTTTTTTATTTTAGTCTACTTCAAAAAGCAAGTGCATAACAACATAACTTGTGGCATACCAAGAGACCATTTAAGACTGCCAATATATGAAGGGGTAAAAGTACAAGTTGATAATAAACAATCATGTAGCCCTATGTTTTATTCCTTCAGACACCATATACAGTCTGACTCACATTTACCTAGACAATACTGGTAAGTTAAGTCTGGGGACAGACACCTGTGCCTTCTAGGCTACCTAAATGACAAATTAATAAGGCATTTCCAAGCAGTAATTAGTCTTCATATCTGTTTCACTATATATTTTCTTTCTAGAGTAAGCCCTTAATGGCTTTGAGCATGGTCTTCATTACATACAAATCTAGAATGAGAATCCGTCTATCCATCTACTACTTCCTTTTTCATCAAATCCCCAAGTGAGTACTATGTCCCAACCAATTACTATTCCAGGGGTTATGTCAGTCCTTTACTGGGAACAAGCTTGCATATCCACATTCAAATAAAAATCTAACATTGCCATAAACCTGTCAGAATATTTTTTTCTAAATGCAATGAAGTGTAAGATCCCTGCAGAAACCTTTATGATCATTAGGAAAACATGTAAATTCCATACAGAAGACACCTCAACAGAGAACTGAACCAAGACTCCAAGCTCTGGTAACCACTGTGACTTAGTGTCAGCCAAGAACAGTTAACACTGAGAACAATGTTTTTGATAATGATTCATTATATGGGTGTGAGGGAATGCTGTAACTAATTTTAGCACTGAGTGAACCACAAATGACACAGAAGCAAATTTTAGACTATAAACTCTGCAGTTGTCAATCACCTTGCCTCAGGGATATTTGAATTATAAATCTAGGACAATGGAAATGAGTCTTTCAAATCCATTTGACAACAATTACAGCTGCTGAGTCTATTGAGACATTGCATTTTGTTTTGCATTTCAGTGCCTTGACTGTAAGTTGGGGATTCTATAGACAGGGTTCATTCATGGCAGCTGGTATGGAATGTTGTCAGTAGAGAGCTTTTAGAATGATTAAAGCAGGAAATAGAACAATCTGTATTTTGACTTGAGGGCAGACTATCAAGATTCTTTGGCTTCATACCAGTTACAAAAGCACTATGAACTGACTGAATACTCTAATCCATTTCCTTCTGACTGGGAGCAGATTGCAACAGTGCTGCAATATTTGTCACCCGATAAGAATCATTTTGTACTTTCTCAGGCTGAGAAGCATGACACATGTTCTAGTGCTTTTCTGTGTTAATATTCCTAACTTGCCACACATTTTATCATAATTTTATTTTCCAGACCTAGAAATTGGGTGTGTGCGTTTATGGGTATGTAAGAGGTATAGAAAGAGAGAAAGAGAGAGAAAGACCTATACATACAAACTGTCCTACAAAATTCTGACTCTGTCCACTGCCACATAAAATTACTGATAACACTAGATGAATATATATATTGCAGCTAATATGCCTGGGGGTTCTGTAAATGTTTATGTAAATATGCATGCATCTATCTAGCTAGCTATCATGTATTTATCTGCATCAATCTACTTATTTATTTATCTGTCAGTCTGTGTCTCTATTTTATCTTACATTGTTTAACCAGGTTTTCTTGAACAACATTAGTGGATTCACCATTTCCATTTTCTAGTATTTTAAAATCTTGAATATATTTTTCTCCTCTTTTCTTCACCTCTGTACATCTGACAACTAACTGTCTCATGTTATATTATGTCCTCTTATGCTTTATATTCATATTATCTAAAACTGATTTTTCATCTGCAAATGCATGAACACACTTCAGAATATGAGTTTGTTAAGGTGTATTTTGTAGTAAATGTAATATAATGTCATTTGGTCAAATGCATGCTTTATTCAGTTTTGAGACCACATTGTGGCCGGCCCACCTACATTTCATTTTTACTTACTCTGACTGCTCACTGTATTGTAATTTATTTTTTGATTTACAGTTTGTTAACTGGGTTAGTCCCAATAGACCAATGGCCTTTTCTCAGGGGAGATCCAAGGTGGTATTCATACTGACTCAGGGGAAATGTGGTCAGAACACTAAGGAACTTCCCCTACTCTTGGTAGTAGAGGGAAGCATTTGTGTATGACACAACAGACTTCCTGTTCCAGGAACAGAGGTGGTCTGGAGAAAACAATGATTGATTCAGCTTGTGCTCAAACTGGAATAAAAGTTATGGAAGATGTAGTCAAAATAGTAGAATTACTACCAGAAGTTTTTTTCTGATGATGTGGGTGGAGAAAAAACATTGACATTGGAGAAAAGGAGATTGTGAAGGAAATGGAGATTGCAGCTGAAACACAGATGGATTCAGAGGTAAACTTTCAGATTAGATAATTGAAGGAGAGACAGTTACCTCTAAAATATGCATAATTACAACCCTCCAATGGGGGGGGGGGGTGAATGGGATGATTATTTGGAAGAAATTGTAAACCAAAGTGAGCCAGAAAATGAAGACGCAATTTCATGGAATGACATCATGGAAAAAAAAGAAAAAGAAAAAAGAGAAGAAGAGGGTGTGCCAGAACAAGTTCCAGAGACAAAAATATATGCACAAACTGTTGGAGAAGGAACAAAGAAGAAGTTGTTGTTGTGTCTTTCAGCTTTTCCCGGTTAGGGGTCACACAGCGGAACTCCGGTCCACTAATGATTGGTAGTTGATTTTTACATGATGAGTTACCAGCTCTGACACACAGCCCATTCACGCATGTCTCCACACAGAAGGCGCTCTACCTGAGAATTGAACCAGACAGCGTCTTACTGTGAGGTGACAATGCTACCGCAGCACCAACACCGCTAACAACAAAGAAGAAGTAAGAAATAAAATAAACAAAAAAAAAGTATGCAGTATGTGTGAGCATTAAAAAGAATTAAGTTTGTGCAGCTATGAGGTTTGAGAATCTGTTATAGCACCTCTACACAAACTCAAAACATTTGGAATGGTGCAGTACTTTGGAACAGGGGAAAGAAATATGCTCGGGCATATGTATATTATGTCAAGAAAGCATTAAAATATTAGATATAACCACAGTGGAACTAGGACAAATTATGGTAATATACTTGACATGGAAAAATATGTGTATAGAAGTATAGATTTATATGCATATGTAACAAAACAGAGAGACAAATGATATTTTAAATACTCTTGACTATGTTTATGTAAATATAGACATTATAGTGGTGAGTGATATTAATTTCAATTTAAGAAAAAATAAGAGCAATTGTGATTTTAAAATGGCTAAAAAAATTATGAGAAATTGAAAGCTAAGTATATGGGAGAATAACCACTGGACCTAAAAGAAAGAGAAATATATAAAATTAATCAAATTAAAATTAATACATTGTTATAATGTTTACAAGGAAAGAAAGAAGAGGTAGTACCATATCAGAGTAAAATAATAAAATAAGGAAAATAATAAAAAGAAGGTAAGCAAATAAGACAGCAAGAAGGAATTTGTGAAATAATTAAGCAATTATTTGTTAAAACATAAGAAAACATAGGTGAAAATTAAGTAATGAAGATAATAAGTATTTAGAACAAAAATATCTATGAAATAATTAAAAGAAATTCTAAAAGATATTAACATGAATTCTGCAACAGGACTGCACAGAATTGAATATGGTATACATAAAGAAATGAAAGAATGGCAAAAATTATTATACAAGTTATAAATGAATGGTTAGAAACTGGAATTATAGAGAAAGAGATATGTGTAGAAGTTAATTTATATTTTAAAAAGGAAATATATAGGAGATAAACAATTGGAGACCTATAACACTGAATAATACAGATTATACATTTTTTTATGAGAATAACAAAAATGTTACTAAAAAATGGATAGAATATCTGACCAAAATATATTTGGAAGAAAAGGAAAAGGAAGTCAAAAGTTATTATGGAACATAAGAGAAATAACTGATATCATAAATAAAAATGTAGAAGCAAAGGTTATAATATGAGATATAAGTAAAGCCTATGATAATATTCAATATAAATTATGGAATTTCGCAGGCATATAATGTCATTTGGTCAAATGCAAGTTTTATTCAGTTTTGAGACCACATTGTGGCCAGCTCACCTACATTTCATCTTTACTTACTCTGACCACTCACTGTATTGTAATTTATTTTTTGATTTACAGCTTGTTAACTGGATTAGTCCCAATAGACCAATGGCCTTTCCTCAGGGGAGATCCAAGGTGGTATTCATACTGACTCAGTGGAAATGTGGTCAGAACACCAAGGAACTTCCCCTACTCTTGGTAATAGAGGGAAGCATTTGTTTATGACACAACAGAGTTCCTGTTACAGGCACGGAGTTGGCCTGGAGAAAACAATGATTGATTCAGCTTGTGCTCAAACTGGAATGAAAGTTATGGAAGATGTAGTCAAAATAGTAGAATTACTACCAGAAGTTTTTTCTGATGATGTGGGTGGAGAAAAAAACATTGACATTAGAGAAAAGGAGATTGTGAAGGAAATGGAGATTGCAGATGAAACAGATGTATTCAGAGATAAACTTTCAGACAAGATTATTGAAGGAGAGACAGTTACCTATAAAACATGCATAATTACAACCCTTCAATGGGGGGGGGTGATTATTTGGAAGAAATGGTAAACCAAAGTGAGCCAGAAAATAGAGCAGCAATTTCATGGAATGACATCATGGAAAAAATAGAAAAAGAAAAAAGAGAAGAAGAGGGTGTGCCAGAAAAAGTTCCAGAGACAAAAATATATGCACAAACTGTTGGAGAAGGAACAAATAAGTAGTAAGAAACAAAATAAACAAAAAAAGTATGCAGTATGTGTGAGCATTAAAAATAATTAAGTTTGTGCAGTTATGAGGTTTGAGAATCTGTCATAGCACCTCTGAGTGTCAAAGCAAAAGAGGTAAGAGCATTTGTTTTAATTAATAAATAGACTTTTTGTGACTTGATATTTGAAACTGGGCAGGCCATTGAAAATGTTTTGGGTGCATATAAACGAAATAAAATATTTATCCATGGTCAGAATATGTGGTACATGCTTTTTACAGAAACAAAAAATATAATGATCCAGTTTAGATCTGAAGTTGAAGCAAAAGAACTGAAAGGAAATGTGTTAACTATATGTAAAGAAATAATGGACATTACAAAAATATATGAAGTAAGAGGACTATGGGCTAGGGGATGGAAATGTGGAGTAATAGTTAAAATGGAAAATTATAATGTTATGCATGTACCTAGTATTACTGATGTTCATGGTAACAGGGGTTTTCTGAAATAGAGGGGTCAAGCAAAGACTTGTTATTTTTGTGGAAAAAAATGATCATTTAATCAATGAATATGATAAAAAGGAGCTTGTTATGTGGTAAAACAGGGCATAATACAAAAATGTGATTTAAAGTACATAGAATGTGGCAATACTGGTCATTCATTGCTATAATTTGAAATAAAGGTACAAGAAAATGAAAATAAAAATGAAAATTAAATTATACAGGAGAAAGAGATAGAAGAATGTGTTCTACAAGAAAATGACTGATAAAGAGGTTATATGTGAAGTTAAAGAACGTAACAAGGAAAAAGAAACAGAGGAGACACGTGAGGAAGAAGTTGACTGGTGTACAATAAGAAAAAAGTATTTGATAAGGAAAAGAATTAAAGAAAGGAAAAGAAAATTCAAAAATATAATGCTTATAGAAAGTAAGAAAGGAAAGAGATAAACAATTATACTAACTGTTCTTAAAAGCTGAAAATATTAGCTTTAAATATGAACAGTATGAAAAATCTTAAGAGAAGAATAGGTATATTGCAATGGTGTGCTGCAGTAGATGCACATATTATTGTTTTAGAAGATATCACATTATTAACAGAGGAAGAAACAACACCAACTCAAAAAATTTGGAATGGTGCAGTACTTTGGAACAAGGGAAAAGAAATGTGCTTGGGCATATGTATATTATGTCAAGAAAGCATTAAAATATTAAACATAACCACAGTGGAACTAGGACAAATTATGGTAATATACTTGACATGGAAAAATATGTGTATAGAAGTATAGCTTTATATGCATATGTAACAAAACAGAGAGAGAAATTATATTTAAAATACTCTTGAATATGTTTGTGTAAATAGAGACATTATAGTGGTGGGTGATATTAATTTCAACTTAAGAAAAAATAAGAGCAATTGTGATTTTAAAATGGTTAAATAAATTATGAGAAATTGAAAGCTAAGTGTATGGGAGAATAACCACTGGACCTACAAAAGGAATGAAATTACAACAGAAATGTATTATTTTTTAATATCTGATAGTTTAAAAGTTAAAAATGGAATTAAGTATTCTGTATTTTCAGATCATATGGCTATATAAGTTAAAGTATAGGAAAATTAAGAATATATAAGGATAGGAAAAATAATAAAGATAATTAATGAAAATGAATTAGATTTAGAAGAGAAAAAAAGAACTTATGGAATTATGGAAAACATTTGAACATGAGAGAGTTTTATGAGAACTGGACTGTTTGTTGGCTTAATTTTAAAGGACAATATAAAAAAGCGTTTTTAGAATGTATAAGGAAAAAAAGAAGAAAAGAAAAAGAGAGATATAAGATATTACATCAAGAAACAATCAGAGATTTATTAGAGAAGAAAAATTCCTTTTATGACAAAGAAAGAGAAATATATAAAATTAATCGAATTAAAATTAATACATTCTTATAGAAACAAAATATTGTTTACAAGGAAAGAAAGAAGAGGTAGCACCATATCAGAGTAAAATAATAAAAGAAGAAAAAATAATAAGAGAATTAAAAAAGAAGGTAAGCAAATAAGACAGCAAGAAGAAATTTGTGAAATAATTAAGCAATTATTTGTTAAAACAGAAGAAAACATAGGTGAAAATTAAGTAATGAAGATAATAAGTATTTAGAACAAAAATATCTATGAAATAATTAAATGAAATTCTAAAAGATATTAACATGAATTCTGCAACAGGACTGCACAGAATTGAATATGGTATATATATATATATATATATATATATATATATATATATATATATATATATATATATATATATATATAAATATAAAGAAATGAAAGAATGGCAAAAATAATTATAGAAGTTATGAATGAATGGTTAGAAACTGGAATTAAAGAGAAAGAGATATGCGTAGAAGTTGATTTATATTTTAAAAAGGAAATAAATAGGAGATAAACAATTGGAGACCTATAACACTGAATAGTACAGATTATACATTTTTTATGAGAATAATAACAAAAATGTTACTAAAAATGGATAGAATATCTGACCAAAATGTATTTGGAAGAAAAGGAAGTCAAAAGTTATTATGGAACATAAGAGAAATAACTGATGATATCATAAATAAAAATGTAGAAGCAAAGGTTATAATAGGAGATATAAGCAAAGCCTATGACAATATTCAATATAAATTATGGCATTTCGCAGGCAAATAATGTAAGCAAAAATATTGCAAGTAATAAAATCTCTTAATGAAAGGAACTAAGTGAAACTAAATGTAAATGGCTGGATTAGGGAAGAAATAAAAATAGAATGTGGAATAAAGCAGGGCTGCACAGTTAGTACTGTAATTTTCTCATTAGTTATGAATGTAATAGTAAAGGAAATTAATAAAATTTCAAGTAGCGGTGGATACAAAATAATGAAGGAAGTGCAATTGCCAATAATGTATAATTATACAGAAAATATTGTATTAATTGTATGGGTGGAAGAAGTAAATGAAATGAAAATAAAAAATTCAATATCAATTAAAAAATGGTTTAAATATAAATAAAGACAAAAGTAAATAATTTGGTTTTGAAGGTATAATAGGAGGCATTGAATTCAATGAAAAATAGATATAATGGGATAATATACTCAAAAAAATAAAGGATATGACTATTTTTTGGAAATCATACAGATTTCCATATAGAAAAAAATATATAAACCAATTTGCCCTTCCTGTCCTAACATACAGATTTGGAGTGATTGATTGGCCTCAAAATGTGTTGGATAAATTAGATATTAAAATGAGAAGGACGCTTCATGCTCACCAAATGATCTATAAAAATCAGTTCATACCAACATTATATATTCCCCATTCCAAAGGAGGGATGGGCCTCCTTGAAATTGATTACATGTATAGATCTGCAATTGTGGGACTCCATACATATCTGCTGACCTCACAAGACCCAAATATAGTGAAAGTTTTTAAACATGAGGAGAATAAATCTAAGATGACTTCTCTGCTTAAACTTGAAGAAGCATATCGTTGTCAAGCAGGAATGGACATCAAACAAGAAGTAGATAAAAGTCAGACAGCAACTGAATGTGCCAAAAAACAAAACAAATAATATAAGGTGAAGGACCAGATAAAAAGGCAAGAAATGTGGAAAACGCATAAATATACTTGCAAGTATAGAAAACTTCTGGAAGAACCTCATGTTGATCAGGAATTAATGCAGGAATGGTTAAGGAAAGGTGAATTCAAACCAAGAGATGAAAGGCAGCTCAAGACAGTGGTCTATGTACATGTTGGTTTACAAAGCCCATTGAACATGTGGGAGAAACAGACATATGTAGGTTTTGTAAAACCAAACTGGAAACAGTCACACCCCTCATTGCTGGTTGTGACATACTAATGGCAGAAGGTCTGTGTACAAAAAAGCATAATAATGTGATGAGACTGTTGCACTGGGGATTGTGCAAACATTATGGTTTTGAAGTGGCTGAAAAGCACTAGAAACATGAGCCACTAAACATCATAGAAAATGATGAAGTCTACATCACATGTGATCATCCATTACCAACAATTCAAAAGATAGATGCTCGAAAACCTGATAGTAGTCCAAGAAAAGAAGACAAAAGCAGCACTGATCATTGAACTCACCACACCCAGTGACTACAGTGTCCTTTATACAGAGAGACACAAAGTTATAAAATATCAGGATCTGCAAGCAGAAATGAGAGCAATGTGGAAAAAGGATATCCAGATAGTTCCAATAGTAGTAGGAGCAATGGGTCTTATAAAAAAGAGTCTACAATCATATTTAGATATGCTACCAATAGACATAACTTCATATGAATTACAGAAGGAGTGATTACTGTGCACATTGCAGGTGCTGTGAACAACACTTTTGGCTGACATCAAAGAGTGAAACCATACTAATTTCATAAACTTTAATCATACTTTGACTTAGGAATGGGGTCCATTCACATCATGATATTAGAAACCCAAAGGATTTGGAGAAATTAAAAAGAAAAAAAAGAACAATTGTTAAACACCATGGTAATAGGAAAACCTGATTTTGTTGCTAAAGGAACCAATGATACTTATCTTTTCTTTTATATGGGGCTCTAGACTGAATTCTGTCAAGAGAGGAATTCCATATATGAAAGAAGAGCAAGGAGGCTTGGGTTTAATAAACACAATAGTGCATGCAGCATCTTTAATTTTATATAAGGTATTAAAAGGAATTATGAAGTAAAATAAAAGCTTGATAGAAATGATACTACATTATAAATACAAAGAACTGTGGGAAGGAATGGAAGTTGAAAAAATAAGTGAAAGCATTGTGAATGAAGAAATGAAAGAGTACCAAAACAAAATTGTGTTATGGAAAATAAAAAAAGAATATATGTGAGAAAAATAGAAAGGAATGGTACTTATATTATGAAAGAATTTTATTGCATTGATCCATGGAAAAATGTAGAAATAGATAAGAAAAATGCCATAATGATAAGATGCAATAACTATAAAAAGATTAAAGACTGTAATGATTTTTTATGGAGATTGTCTATTAAAAATTGCCTGTTAAGGCAAATATACCATATAAGAAAATGCAAGATAGAATATGTAATAAATGTGGAGAGTTTGAGACTACTCCACTACTGAGCATGTGTTTTTGAAATGTGAAAGAGTTGATCATTTGTGGAAAGAAATATGTAAACATAATAGGGTGAAAAGTTGGTTAAAATATGAGCAAATAAATATGAAGGTTGGGCATCAGGCTGGAATCTAGGCACTGTAAAAAATCTACTGCCAATCATTAGCGGACCGGAGTTCTGCTGTGGAGACCCCTAACCGTGAAAAGCCGAAAGAAAAAGAAGAAGAATAATTTGATTATTATGCTGCATGAAAACAGGAAGAAGTGAGGAAAATGAACAGAGTAATATTTTATGTTTCATGGACTATATGGAATGAAAGACTAAATTAAATTTAATACAATGGAAAGTGGACTTTGCCAAAGATTCTCTAGAAAATAATGTTTTGATTGTGGATGAAAGAGTGGGGGGAATGTTTAAATTGAAGTTTATAATGTATGGAGATGTGTAAATAGATGTAAATAATGAAATACATAAAAATGTAAGCAGTACATATATTAATTTAAAAAAAAATACTCTTTGGAGGACACTTTGTGAGGTAATCAATAGGTGGCACCAGAGGGCTGTAACCAGTGATCACGGAATGTTAGATGGAGGCAGTAAGTAGAGGCAAAATGGAGGAGGAGAAAAAGGAAATAGTAATTCTGAAGGAAAAAGATCCCTTCTGGCATCAGGGGGTTCTGGATGACTAAAACAGAACCAGAAGAATTGGAGGCCATGCAGTATTGTGTGATAATGGTCAAAATATCTGGAGATGAGAAGATGACAGAAACACAGAAGGGTGCTAGGGGAAGAGTATGCACATATACACAGAGACACTGGACAACAGTATTAACAAACTAAAAATTTATGCAGCCGCAAGTTTGAGGATCAGGATTTAAACTCCTGGTGAATGGAGTCATTGAATGGATGTTTAAAATGACTGTGGAAAGTAAGTAGGGATGTTCATTTAATATAGTCTTGTTTGTAATAAGTATGGGCTGAGTGAATATGAAGTTGTTAGACATTAGGCATGGTATATAAAATAAATGAATTGAAGGGTCCTTTTTTAGACACTTCTTTTAAAACTAGTCACCAAATGCAGCATGTCATTGGCCAAGTGAAATCTTTTAGTAGTGGAAAACAACACTTATTACAATAAAAAAGATCCACTAAGCATGACAGAAAAACAAATGTGTCACTATTACTATTATGTTACTGAAAAGGATGAAAAAAAAAAGTCAAAAGGTTTTCAGTACCTCCTCTTCCAGATTGCAAACAGTCATTCTATTGTTTTCATGATGTAGCTACATTTTCAGTGTGAACACTAAGAACACCAAAAGACAAATATTATAACACCAATTTTCGCAATTTTACATCATCAAAGTAAAAAAAAAAAGCATGGGACTATGATTATACACTGTGTATTTGAATCACATCACTTGATAGGGCTGTGTAAATGCACTTCATATGTGAATGCATGCATGGGACTATGCACATGAATTCTGTATGAGAATGCATTGAATGGGATGGTGTGCATGCACTCTGAATGTCAATGTATGTATGATATTGTGTGCATGCAATGTACACATGACTTCATGTCTGGGACCGTGCAATTACACTGCATATGTGAGTGCATGCATGGGACTATATGCAGGTATGTGTATGTGACTATGTATATAGGAATATGTGCCCATACTGCATATGTGAATGCATGTATTACATGATAGGCATGCACTGCATATGTGTATGCATGTTTTACATGATAGGCATGTACTGTATATATATACATATATATATATATATATATATATATATATATATATATATATATATAGATATATATATATATATATATATATATATATATATATATATATATATGCATGTAGGGGTGTGTGTGCATGTATAGCATATGTGGATGTATGCATAGGGCTATGTGTATGTTCTCCACATGTGACTGCACACATAACACTATATGAATGCACTACATATTTGAAATCATGCATGGGACAATGTGCATGCACTATGTATGCAGATGTATATATTGACTTTGTGCATTCACTAGGTATGTAAATACATGTATGAGGCCATATTCATGCGTTATGTATTTGACTGCCTGTAACTGGATGGATGCTCACTGAATTATTTCAGTATAACAGCATTTATACTTAAGAAGGTGTTATCATACAATGTACACACTGTAGTAAAGATAAGAAAGATAATTTTAAATGCAAAGCATGCACATAATAGTTCTAATCACCCCAGCTCCCCAACGCCAGTTGGTGATTAAATTATAGTAGCCCATTCCTAGTGAACATTTGCTCACTTGGCTAACTTCTCATAGATAGTCCATACCAGTCATGAGCAAATTTGACTTCAAATTTTTTCTCATCTTCATCAAAGTTTAGTGCATTAGATCAGGTATGCAACCATGTTCCATCTCTTGCAATCTTAAGGACATCACCCATGAACCTACAGTATAATGATCATATTAATAGAGCATATGCTGCAGGTTTGTTAATTTGACTCTTCAGGCACATATATGGACTCCAAACACTATCACAATTAAAAACTTCCTCACTTTGTTCTCTTTTGCCAGTACTAAATGAAGGAGACCAACACTACATAGGATCCATCAGGAGTCCCTGTTTACCTATATTAAACTTAAGGCTTGCATATGAAGTAAAATCCTTCCTTAAAATGATGGATGGAGCTTAGTATTCTTGGAAAAAATAAATCCTACTCAGTTGTACAACCTGTCTAAACGAGTGCAATATTGTAAGCAATCACAATGTGAAGTCATAGTATTTGCAATACCTACTAGTATAATATCGTCTAATGTCAACCTGTCCAATTGTGTTAATTTATTGTGTTGTTAATATTTTAATTATTACTGTATGTGCATTACTCTTACTGTCATTCAAACTATGTGTTTCATTGTTATGTCTTGCACAAGGGACCAAAGCAATGTAATTTTGTCAGCTTGCACTGCTGTGTATATCTGATCGATAATAAAGTTTACTTTGACTTTGACTTTCACTTTGACTAAACAAGGGATAAGACAGCATAAATGCAACATCCTCAAATCAAAACAAAATTCTGTACTTAATAGACCAATCATTTTCTGGAAAGACGTTGTCTTAATGAATGCAACAAAAACACATCAAGTAATCCATCCTCTACCTACCTTTCTCTAAGTGACTAATTTCAAAAATAAATAAGTCGTCCTTATATCCCACAAAACACTACACCATTACCAATCAGTGCACATCTTCCTTTTGACTGCAAGCCTCCCTACTACTCTAAACTATGTAAGACAAGTGATATTAACCCTGGTATTTCTATTGACTGCACTAAATGCCCCAAACAGGTTTTGATGAACTCACACCTTGGTTTATTCTCCACTGTAATGAATCCCTCTCAGTCCCTCAACCTTTTCATCACACAGAATATTATGCCAAACATTTAGAAATTTGCAGTAGTGAAACTCCTAGCACAAACAGGCCAAACCTTCTATTACATCTCATTACCTGCCAATGACTTTACTCACACTATGTATTTGAAAAGCTAATTTATGTCCAACTTTGTACAATACATCCAACAATGCAAACTCCTTCCCTATGAATAATACTGCTTCTGTACTGGTAGAAGCTCTCTGGGCATTCACTGACAACATTTTTCTCAATATGGACAAAGGCCTGCTTAATGGAATAACATTTATAGACTTTACCAAAGCATTTCTCTAAGTTGATCAGTCCAACCTCATTGACCTCATGCTTGAATTCAGCATTAGTTCTGAAGCATCCTTCTCATTTCAAATGTTGTATCTAACCATGATTTCTCAGTATAATATCGTTCTTCTGACCTTCTCAAAGACATGCCTCTTGGGTCAGTACTAGCCCCTCTTCTGTTGTCCACCTTTATCAGTAAACTTTCCTGTGACCTGTATTAACTCCCACATTTGTTACATAACTGCTTCTTAATCTGATGCACCTATTTCTACTTTGAAAAGTCTATTGCCAAGGAAGTCTTTAAACTATGAGGATGTTTCTATACTGCATTTTTTTGCTTTACCTCTGACAAGTTGTGACAAAGGAAGAGGTGGCCAATGTTGTCAAAGGCTTTGTAACATTTATGGAGATAGGGACCATTACTGGTAATTTCTCCACTTTAAATAAGATATCATCTGTTAATATCCATTGGGCAGAAAGTATTTTGACTGGACCAAAATCCATATTGTTTTGCTGAGAGGAGGAGACATTGTTGGGTGTATTTAGACAGTTGGCTGTAGATGAGCTTTTCTACAATGCTCCCCAGGGAAGGCAGAATGAAGGTAGAATGAAAATGCAAGGGATTTTCTTGAATTGGTTGCTTTTGGAGAGGTCTAAATAGAGGAGTTTTGCAGATATGAAGCATGATGTTTGGATGACAGTGAAGAAATTGTTGTCTCTTGGCAATCTAGGAAGATTAGTGATCAAAAGTTACATTAGATGCAAAGTTATCATGTATTTTTTTCCTGGATGGATTTCTAAAAACAAAATTGGAAACAGTTTTAGGTGTTATAATCTCAACTGAGGATATATGTAGATAAATGACCAAAGATAGGTTTATGTGCATTGTGCTAGAAAGTATGTGCTTCTGCATTGTAGAATGTGTTTTCTTGTATTTATTTGTTTTTTATGGCATCTGCTAGTTGAAATAGTGCCCATAACAGATGGCAAGAAATATTCATAGGTATGTGGCAGAAGGGAGATGAAGGTCTCTCAGTATGATATTTCACACCTTAGAAAGTGCTGAAAAAATGGGATTGATGGTCATCCCAACCCTGGAATCCCCAAACATTACCAATGATAGTGTCTACCTTAATTTCTAAATTCTTAGCCTGTTAATAATAATAATAATAATAATCATCGTCATCATCATCATTTAACTGGTAGGTCCATGGAACACAATCTCCTTTCAGGGAAAACCTGGGAAAAATGTCTGGTTAAGTGATTTGATAAAGGTCATGCAGTATGCAATGCAGGAATGAAGGAATCAAACCCTCTACCGCAGAACTACAGCTCAAAGGCTTAATGCTCTGCACTAACTGGCAGACATGACCTAAAAACTTGAACAGTAACCATAAAGACCCAATTACCCAGTCTTCCTGAAGAATATGGGGTAAGATTTGCCTTGATCATGTAACCTGGCATTTATTTTTAACAGAAAACTGATTGGATGATAACTATGGTATTGTTTTAGCTATCCCTTTTCCACTTGGGTTTTCTATTAAAGAGTGCTCTAAGCCAGTGACCACAGAGAACAGGGGGTATTATTGGCTATGGCTATCATTACAATGTTTGCCATTGTGCAGGAGCACACACTGGGAACATCTCATCTGCTTCCACCACATGGTGTGAGAATGTACCTTCAGGAGATTTTGGACTTCCTTGATTCCTCAATCCTAATGTCACATAATTACATAACTGGCTAGTACTGGGTAACTTTAACATCTGGGTGGATTAGTAGCCTGTCGTTTTGTAAAATAATTACTGTATATTATAAAAATATTTGGGTTTGCTTAGGTTGCTGACTGGGCTACCCATCAGCATATTAATGTTTTGGGCTTATTTTATTTGTTTATTTAATTATATTTGTTTACTGATATAGTACACTGATATCAATGGACCATTTCCAGGCACAGCCCAGGTAAAGAGGATCACAGAAGAAATGAACAAAACATAATTACACATATAAGAATATGCTATAAAACATATACATATGGCTTGGTCTTTTAGTTTGGAATCATGACTATTGGGCTGGGGTTCACACCTCTCCTTGGCCAGACCATAGACATATTTGATTTCTTACTGAGTCCGATTACCTCACTGATGCTATGTCTCTATGTGCCAGCAGCTTCATGATGATCATAACCAAAACGGACTGCTTCATAACCATAATGAGACCTTGAAGGCATCTCTGGATCTTTTACATTCCGATCATGTACACCTGGCTTACTTTGTACCATGGAAACTATAGTACTAGTCTGAGCTCAGTGAACTTACATAGACTGGACAAAGGTTAGAGAGTCGGTGGTGCCACATTGGTGTGCTGGAGCATAACCTTTTTTTAGATGTGCATTACTCTGTTTATCAAGGGGAGGTCTCCAATAAGAAGTCATTTTACTTATCACAGGAGATCTCTACTTTGGCAAGTAGTGTGCTGGGGACACTGTGCAAACAGGCTTGGTCAATCACCAAGGAAACTTTGTCAGGTGATTAATTTTAATGTGAAGCTTGTTAATTTACCATAACGCTTGCCTTGATCAGTTCAAGTGTTCTACACAGCATACTCACAGGTCAGACAGTGTGTATGCCACATTTTACAGAGTTTCTTATCCCTGACTCCAATTGTTTTCTCTTGCTTCCAGTCTACATTCTGTTCCCTGTGGTTAACGCTCTTGCCCTTTCCATCTGATGATGTCATACTGGAGGTGTCTGGTCCAGTCTTTTGACATATTGTCTTGGCCTCTTAGTGAGAAAAGGTTTCCATCTATTTTGAAGGCAATGGTTAGTGTATCCTTCAGTAGGTGGGATTAGATTATTAGATTATGGCAATCTGTGTAACAGAAGATCTGTCTCTAACCTGAACTTTCTTAGTAAGGTTTTTCCAGTGTCATGGTTGCTTGTTATTCTGCTTTGGGGCCTATTGGTCATAACTGAACACAAACCTATTCACATTGGTAGAGTAAACATTTGATTCAACCCATAAATCTAATATCACAGCATCTGTGCATATAATACATATGGGAAGACCAGTAGTAAAAAGAGCAGAAACCAGGAAATGGAGCTCCAAAGAAGGAACAAATAAAATTGTATATAACACACCAACATGGTGCTCCTAAAATTGTATATAACACACCAATATGCTGCTCCTGCAGGTACAAATAAAATTGTATGTAACACACCAACATGGTGCTCCTGTAGGCAGAATGGTAACTCAAAATCTCAAATAAAACCAACTCAGATAAAACAAAAATTATTTATTAGGGTAAGCACTTTCATGGTAAAACACTGCTTCATCAGACAACCCAATACAAGCATCATGCATTTTTATATTCAAATCAGCCAATGAAAATCAGTTCATGGGTGGCAGAGCAGTCATATTAAACCAAACTGGTATTGAACAGGAATTTAACTCTATTATGTCAAAATGTTTTATATAAACAAGTACCTTTTGCTATTAATATAACAAATCCAGCTACTTGCTTTATGCTTACTATATGAAAAGTGGTTGACTCAGAATGATTACTAGCGACAGAGAAAGGGATGTTTGGTATGTTAGCTTGTATTAATCTCATTATTCAGTGTCCCCTTAGATATCATATCAGCATTTGACATAGTTGACCATAGCATTCTTTTGGCCAAGGTCAGATTTGTTTCCCACCTGTCTGAATGGATACAAAGAGTGCTTACTCTCTCACAGGGTTTTATTATTGTCTGTTACTGTTTACTATGTACATGTTTCCTTTGGTAATCATTATTCATGGGTAAGATTAACAGTACCATTACTGTGCTAATCATATACAGCTCTATTTCTCCATACATAAAGAATCTATGACAGACTTTAACAAGTTAGTTTCATATTTGGAAAGTATCTGTGAATAGATTGTTAGTAGCATGTTGAAATTCAGTGCTACCAGGAAGGCTATTAATTGCAGTGCTAGGAGATTATCTTCAGTTTTGTCCTCTAACATTTCCTGTAGTGGTGACGATGTGGAATTCATTTAAATGTATGATATTTATTGGCTGTGTTTGTTGACAAAGCTGACTGTTAAGGATCATGTTTGTCAACCAATGTTTCATTTTTCAGTTTTATATTGATCTTTTCATTATTTTACCCAGTGTTGTCTCTGTGGTTGCGTATGGCATGGATTCTTCTAACCCTGGCTGCCATAATGCCGTATAGTTGAGGATGCTTGACTTGGAACACAACTGTTTGTAGCAGGTGCAGAATTTCACAGCTTTCCTACCTTCAAGAGAATCTCAGTGTCACCATATTTTGCTATACGTGTGCAGCTACCCAGCTTGCTAATCAATGTCACCATGTTTTTACGTTCTGATTGTAGTCTATGTGGGAAGTGCAAGAAGTGTGTCCCCTCTAGCTTTGAAAGTTGCTGATCTGCTATTTGCCCTCCTCTTTGTCAGCCATCATAGAGCTACTAACATTTTAAAATACACATCTGGATTCTTCTGCAATCCAGTGTTTCTGTTGTCAGGGATTCTCTCTTTGGAACTGGATGCTATTTTGGCTGTGACAGACTTCATAGCTGAAAAGGTTAAGTTGCCTCTGAAGTTCTACTTTGTCAAGATGGTTTTGACACTTAGCTACTGGCACATTATAGAATTCATCTATCTATCTAGTTTGTTTTCTTACTTTTTCATGTAATTCCTATATTATTTTTGCATGCTGTTTGGCCTAATTAGTTCATCTTAAAACTTATGTGTGTTTCTTACGCTCTGATTTTATTTTTATTGTGTAACTGTTTTGTGAACTGGGGGGTTCCATATTTTATTTTTATATAAAGTTCATAGGACATAAGCATTATTATATAATCGCTTCAGAAAAGACAAACATAATTACTGTGTGCTCATATTTTTCAGAACCTTTCACTAGTAAGAGTAAACAAGAATTCAATTGTAAATGGTTTGTAATTCCTCTTCTGGTTCTGCTGAGTCCATCTGTAAATGAGAATGCACACAACAAGAATAATCAAGCAGCTAAAACTATTTTCATTTTCATAGCAGAAGATATGAGCAAATATCAAAAATTTAGCAAAGAGGTTTCTTTAGCGACTAAGTATGATTGTCTACCATCAAAGTCAGTATCTCCATTTTAATGACATATATAAATATCATAAGAAAATATTGTCCTGTTCTGTGTCACAGAGGTGGAAAGCTGTGCCCACAGATGACCTACATTCATTTTGTGGCACAACAAGCTGACAGATCTGAGCAGGAGAAGATGAGAGTGAGTGACCTACACCAGCTCAGTGAATGGAGGGAAAGACTCCAGGCTACAGAAGTGCCGGAAGGAGCTTGCAAGCATATGGGCTGGGGTGATGACCATGCTGCATAGGGAATCAGGCCACTGGCATGGGTGTGTACATGACTGTCTCTCCCTATGGTACAACAATTGGAAAACTCAAGCTGTGATGTGGATGGATTAGTTCAGGGATGGTGCGCATCCCCCACCCACCCCCATGTATAATGGTCCACTCCCAACATCTGAATTGCATCTTTAAGGAGAATGAATAGGTCATTAGACTGCCCCTTGATCAGGTAACAAAACGGCTGAAGGCTATTGCCTTGACTGCCTAAAAAATAGGCCTGGTTCTCAGCTTTGGGAGAAATGACTAGCACTATAAGTTGCTGGTAGTGCAGCGACTGACTGACAGTCTGTGGAAGTTTTTGATTTTCCTTTCCCCTCTTGTCTTTCTCCTCTACTTAAAAAATCTTAGTTGATAATCTTTATAGTGAAGCTCTGTTTTTGTACCTCTGTATTTTGTGGCTGAGAATGGCAGCATCTTTTTAAATACTTATATTTATAAACCTATTTATTTGATCTTAATAACATCCTGTCATGTTTTGACATATTGCTGGTTTCCATTACAATAATGTTCCAAATGATGCTTTTTTTTAATTATTGCACATGTTTAAAGATAGTTCAGAGCTGGTACTCTTAGAAGATAATGAACAAGATGTTTGTCAAAAACAATCTTACAGCCCATATTTAACAGCAAATTTGCCAGACATTAATAACTGCAATGGAACATAATTTAATACATTCAGCTGATGTGGATACAAAATTTTGCAGTAAACATGATTGTTACCTGGGGTATTTTGCAAAGCAGTTCTATTAGAAAAGAAGGCATATGCTATGGTTAGACAACGGCTGGGATTCACTAATCCTCCATGTAAGACTAAATAAGTATTACTCAGAAACTGCAGCCTAAGAGGATGACATCAGCGCGTGATGCATATTCATGAGGGTGCGCTGACTCAACTCTAAGGCTAACACGGAGCGTGCACGAGTGCAGGGGGCATGTCAGACTGCTGAGCAGTCCAATAATCCACGCCCCTGCAAGTCCCTCAATCTGCAAATGTCAACTGAAATGAGCGAGTCCGCTCAAATGTGTACATATCCAACACTACACTTCCCCACATTCTAAATCCCAGTACAATTCTAAAATGTAAAACATTCCTTTTTTTTATTATTCCCGATATAGCTGCCCGTATTTGCATGTGTTTGCACAGGTTTGCCCATTGCTTAGCTGCAGTTAGCAGTTTAGAGATTGAAAAGGATAATAAGAAACTAATATGCAAATTAAGCCAAATAGCGTAGTGGTAGACCCTTTGCACAAAGAGGACGCATTCCCGGTTTGAGTCCCACCACTCCCCCTTCTATTTTCTGTAGGAAAACGGTTTAGAAAAATAATTCCTGACATTTATCATATAAGAAGGCAAATTGGTTATGCATACTGTTGAATGCGTAAGTAACATACCTTAAGCAATGTGAAGCACTGCTAAGCAAAGTTTACCAGTATTAAGCACATTTAAGTATAAATGCTCATAGCTTAGCACTGCTTTAACTAGCACAATGGCTTTGTGCGGAGCTGCGCATTGCGCCAATAAGCTCAAACAAAAATGTTTACGCATAGCTGGGCACTGCGCTAACTAGCGCAGCATTGGGCAAAGTTGAGCAAAGTCGGCTAAACACAGCCACACCCCCTAGCCGGTCTGGCCAGTAGTAAAATAAAAAGCAATGACAGGCCTCGAACCCGGATACTGTGCACCATAATCACAGTACTGAGCCACTAAGTCATGACAGCTTTTGATATTCATGCACTGTCAACATACATATACATATTAATGAAAGTTTACCCAGTGCAAAGCAGGTGTGCTTTCAGCTGAGCATTTTCAAAACTGGCCATTCACAAATACATGTGGGAAATGAGGCATATTTAAAGTCCATAGGCGGGAATACTTGCCATAACTGGTTGTAGCTCCCATCTGCAGGCAGCATGGCCGGTGCTGGAGAGGGCTCTCACTTCCAAGTGCAATGGTGGGGCATTGAGGAATCAAAAGTGATGGTTTGGCTCCTCGTCCATAATCATGATGCCAGACTCCTGCAGGGCCAGTTTCAGGACACCTAATACAAAGTGGAAGCCTGGAACTGTCTTGCACATGATCTCACTAGTGCCACAGGCATCTTTTGGACTGGTAAGCAGGTCAGACACCACTACTCAGACCTGAAGAGATGCAAGGAGGACCAACTGAACCAATGGATACAGGAGGCCCATGGGATGGAAAATGCCCCACTACTGAGTAGGTAGCCATGGAATGAATTATGTAAGAATTGATATCATAGTTTATATTATGGATAGGTATGTCTCAATATCACTTCATATACTTCACAGCTGCAGGTGTTTGTGCTGTGAATCAGCAAGCCTATGCAGATAGGCTGCTAAGGCTGCACCACCAGGCAGGTTAGTAATTATTCTGCATGTATTGTTATATAAAATAAGTGTGAGAGCCTGAAAAAAATGTTGTAGCCCAATAATAAAGGTATAATAAGTCTTGAATAACATCTCTGCATGTACTATTATATAAAATAAGTGAGAGAGCCTGAAAAAGAGAGTTGTAACCCATTAATAAAGGTATAATACATCTTGAATGAGTCTTCTGCATGCACTGATATAGCAAATAAATGAGAGAGCCTCTAGAAAAGTATGTAATGTAATTAATAAAGGTATAATTCCCGGAGTGTGTCTGTGTCACTTTCTTTGAAATGTTGTTGTACTCTTGCATTATAGAAATAGTACTGTTGTATTAAGTGCTGTCAACCCACACTTGGGAAGGCCCATAGAAAGTGGATGAAGGGAGTGCCAGTAGCTGTTAAGCATATATACAGTCCTCAACTGTTGGTTCATGGCTGGCATATATAGGTAAATCTGGCACATGAGTAGCTTGTTACTGTGTTCCCCAGAAATGTCAGTGTGCTGCTAGAAATGTAGGGGGCTGTTAAAATATAACTGATAATGTCACCTGAACACATCCAGATATGTAGATATATAAATATAAATAAAATATATAAATACATAGCAGTAACATCTGCATCCTGGACAGTTTGTATGTTAGATACAGGTCAGGTATATAAGGAACTAGCAAAACCCATTTCACAATTTAACGGACATTGCCTAGTGTAATAAGACATGTAGGGAATATATACCTGCAGTCAATAGGAATGTAGTGTAAACTATAAGTACATATAAGTTGTTAATGGAGGTATCTTTTACACCATACTGTATGTGCATAAACAATGCAATTCCACACCTCAATGAGTATGTGTAATCTCAAAACATTTGTTGGGACATATGCCCTATTGGTTTATAAATATCTGCATTTACTTTGATGCATGTGCCCTGTTCCAATACCACAATCTTGGTGGCCTGTTGCCACCAATCAATCCTGCATGCTGTTGGAATGTCCACTGTTGTTCTATATATGCATGTGTTATGCTTGCTGTTCAACTGTTGGAACTCTGGTGTGTTGGGTTAATGGGAATATTACTGCATGCTGTTACAACTAATTTGGAATGCTGTTGGCTGTTACCAACCCATATTGTCATTAAACCCTCCTAAACATAGAATGTATGGGAAGGCCGGTCCCAGCGGGCCCACCTGTCCCACCTCAGCTGGCAATGGCACCTGGCACAAGTAGGTCTGGTGCCCAGCCTGGAACCTCTTACTCCATTGGCCCTGTGCCACCTTCAGGTGGAAGCACTGCAGGGGATGGGGTTCACCCCCCCCTGCAAGTGTGGCCGGAGGAGGGCCACCTATCACTCTCTGAATGGTCCGGGCTGTGGTGCGTAGGGAGATTGAGCGTTCAGTCACTGATCCTCTATGCCAGCTTGAGGCACGTGTGGCGTGACTCACGGGTGAGCCCGCCTCTCCTATGCAGCCCCCAGCACAGCCACCCTCTGGGCTGTGAAGGTTCAGTGGTGACTGCCCATGGGTGGGGATCTCAGTTCCACTGTTGCCATCTGTGGGCTCATGAGCTTGCGATTTCCAAACATCCTTCCTCGTCAATGTTGTTCACCCACCATATGTGTCATATTCCGCCCCTGTATGCATCTTGTTTGTCTTGTCTGTTTATCTCCCCAACCTACCTCCCCAAATATACTTACTTCCCCTACCTCACATTCCACTCTCACCTGAAAAAAAAGGGCAATCTGCTCCCAAAAAAAAATTACGCCCCATACATAGCTTCCCATTTTGCACACATGTCTGATGGACACATAAACTGATATTTAATTGGCAGTACACCATACTTTGTTGTCCTCACCACTCTCTCAGGGGTGGAAGGTTTCAAATTTCCTTCCAAATTACTAGCATATGCACAGCTGTTGCTGTTAAAGAAATGGGCAGCTATGGACCTTCCCTACACTGGTCCTACACATCCCAAGCTGTTTTCCCTACTGTCTTTCCCTCTTTGTACCCCTTTTTCACCACTTTCCTATCTCCTCATTTTCTTTTCTTTCAAAGAAATGAGCATGGGGGTTAGCGGAAGTAAGCACCTTTAAGCAGTAGTTAGCGGGTTTGCACGAGTATGCGCTTGTGTGCGCTTAGCTAAGTATTGCTAAGCTTCGTGCAAACCCGTGCAAACCCACTTACAACTGCTTAAAAGTGCCTTAGTCACCCTGCATATGAGGGCCCTTGTTCTGCTCAGCAGCAAAATAAAATACCACTGTCAGTCTCGAACCCCAGACCTTGGACACACTAGACTGCATGAAGTACCACTAAGCCCCAGTAGATATACAGCTGGTTGTTGCTGAAATATATATATCATGCATCAGAATGAGTGAATGTAAAGGAAAGATAGGAATGCCATAACACAAAACATGTTCTGTGGAACTTTACCAGCAGTTGTTGTGGAATTGCATTACATGACTGTGATAACAGAACCAGACATTCTAGCAGTAAATAATGTTACAGCAGTATTTTACAACCCCCACACAGTATCATAGCAGGACAATCCCCACCCAAACGTACAAAATACCTGTGTGTTCAGGGTCCAGCAAGGATGTAGGTAGGCATACTCAGTACTGGAATTGTCCAGTTTTCATGAGCATCCTGTGCTAATGTCAACAATAAAAAAGCACCAACTGTGCAGAAGTGAGTACATTAATATTCACAGTATAGCTGTTCACAAACAGTTCATGTGCCAAATGAATACATCTCAATAACTACGTATGTATGACAGCTAAATGTATAAGTAGAAAAGAAACTGCATACTCCTTTGTATGTTGTGTTAGCATTTGTAGGGGTGAGTACAATTCTACACTGACAACTGTGTACTGGAAGTGGCAACATTCAGGTCTGAGTACAACATTCAAATCACTGGCTACACCCCTAGCTTCAGATATAAGAAGTATATCAACCTTCTGACTTACACAACGGTGTCCACAGCAAACAATCATGGGCCCCACTTTGGAAAACTGAAAGGGCTATGCCTACCTGACTTAGCAATTTATAGCATTGGGTTGCTATGACAGTGAGTACTGCAATTACCACACAGCAGGCTGCATGCAGTTACCAAATGGTGGCCACTAATTGGTGCAGAGGCCATTACATGCACATGTGCAGATACCTATAAAAGCAGGCTGTACTTGCTGTCCACACAGGCAATCATTTCATTGCAGCTACGGAGAGAGAGAGAGAGAGAGAGAGAGAGAGAGCGAGTGAGGGAGAGATAGATAGAGAGAGACAGACAGACAGACACCGACATCTACAACAAGATCAACAGCAACAGGAAAAAAAATATATAAAAAAATATATATTAAAAAATAAACAAATAAACAAATTAAAAAATAAAAAAAAAAAAAGAAAATTATACAGAACACATGGAAATGACAAATACAAACACATACAAAGGGAAGGTATGTAACAGATATGTATTTACTTGCATGTAGTAGATGTTTTTGAAGAGTACTCTGCATACTTTGAATCATCCATATGTGGCAGCAGTACATATCTATGCACAGATGCCCTGCATAACTACTGCCATGGAGAAATCAGTGTGTAGCTGTGTGCAGTGGGATATGACTGTGACATATGTAGTTCAGCATTAAATGTCAAACATCTGATCCATGTTATCTGTGTTCTGTACAGTAGTGTGTACAATGTCTGTTTGGGGGAGTAGCGCATACAGTTATTTAAACATGGATGCGACAGAGTAACAAATGCATGATAGTCATATTAACGTGTAGCTTAGCATTGGCAACAGCTGTACCAGGCTAGTATGCTAATCTAGCATTTGCAGCTATATATACACCCTCTAATATTACTGTGTGCTAACATGTGACACCTGTTCATGTTGCAGCAAGGCCCAACAGGTTAGCCGTGAGGTCCACGGACTTACAACAGTGTGGACCGTGTGTGTGTATGGCACACACATACGGAAAGATCAGTCTGTGTCAGATATATTAGCATTTGCACATGTGCATCGAGCAAGGGACGTACTGCAACTGTTTGTGAAGGGTGGACATATATATGTTGGTGAAGGTTGTTATGTGCATATTTCTATGTAGGTTGTAGTATGTGGCAAACAAGACAGCATACAGTGCTGGTATATGACATGTGATGGTTAAATGCTGTGGGTATGATTTGTCAGGTTTGCAGTGTTGCAGCCAGTGAGGCCTGCTAAAGCTATGTGGGCTGAGAACACCTTCAATGCATTCCGCACAACACTGTGCAATATTATTACATAACTGTATACCTCACAACCTTCACATAATTGATATTCCCACCATGAAAGGTGGACTGTATATGTGCCTACATGTATATCTATATGTACACCAATGGATGTTAATATGTATGTGTATATATACATATATATATATATATATATATATATATATATATATATAGAGAGAGAGAGAGAGGATCATATTTACTGCGACAGATGCCTGGTGACAAAGACATGGACTCAAGCTCAATGTTGAAACTGCATTGGCATCCCTTCTGGCAAAACCTCTGTACCCATGAACTACCACATAGGTGGTAGTCTACTTAACACCGAAAGTGTGATAAGAGACCATGGGACAGGTGGACAGTAGTCTCCCCTTTGATAATCACAGTACCACACTAGTCATGTAATCTGTCTACATGGCACATCTCCTCACAAAAGGTGTGTCATCCAGGGAAATATAGGTCAGTGTTCCCCTCTACTCATCACACATAAAACCCAATATAGAGTACAATGCCCCATGTGGTATGTACCTCACAAGACATCTACAGCAACTGAAAAGGCCACATACATACCTCACAAAGAGTAATACCAGCCTCAAACAGATGCTCTATGCAGACCATCTCACAAAACCACAGCTAGACTATGTTGCATACTGCCTACCCAGAGGTGACCTCTGCCTAACATACAAAGCTATGTCAAACCCGGAGCTGTTGGACATGCTGCAAGTAAACAGATCACAATCCCTACCAGCTACACGCTCTAGGGACCTAAACCTTGTCACCTCAATAGACAGAACATGCTGGAGGGATAAATTCCTATCACAGAGACATCCCATATTCTGGAACAAACCACTTATCAATAGCAAACCAAGCTCCTCATTAGCAGTCGTCATGAATAATCCTAATGATTGGATGGGAGATAGGAAATACACACCGGGAATCACCTCTGTGGCTCTGCTGGACAGGGGCACGTGAAATTAGATTACATGTGTGTCAAAGGCCAGGGTAGCATATGGCTAGGCTTCTATAGGCCCTAGGGCCAATAGCCTATTACCTACCTATGAACCGATACACACCCACATGTACTTGTTGCAATAATTGCTATGTGAGGTTGACTGAGTGTGATGGTGAATGTGCTGGTGAATGTGTCGAGGTATTGTCAATGTGTGCTAGCTTAGTGGGAAACTGTTTATGTCATGCTATTTTGTGTCCTAGCTCTGATCCTAGCAAAAGATGTGTATGCTATTACTGGGCAGAAAAAGCAATATGGCGTATGGTCTGACGTAATCCCTTGGTGTGTACTGGGGTGTGCCATTGAAGGCTAAAGCAGTATATGTATGCTTATTGATTGGTATTGCTGGTGAATCCAAATCCCGTATGAACTGTAGTACTACCTGAAGCTGTATGCCTAAACAGCACAGTATGGTGCATGTCCACATTGCTTGGAAACACTGTTATGTGTGTTCCCTGTAGTCCTCACAGATTACATACCTCAGGCTTAATGTTTTGTAAGTAATGACACACAGTACTGTATGGTACACAGGAAAGCTGATCTGGGTTGCCATACCTTTGTGTCTTGTATGTATGTGTGATGTGTGTGTGTGGGTATGCCTGTAACATGCCCTCGATCATATGTGTGTTACAGGATATAAGTGCGTATCTAGCAACATGTATAGTCTAGTACAGCAGTATGCCACCTATACTAATGAATGTGCACAGGCAGGGTTTGCCACCAACAACTAGTGTGGTATACTGGTAATACTGTAACTGGACTTTACAGTCATTGCAATGGATGACATATTTCATTATGCATTAGCTTGATATATACCTCCTGTGGCTAGGTGGTGCATTGTGTCGCATACAGTGTGACATGTACGGTTGTATAGTCTTACATACTGCTTTCTCTTTGTTGCTGTGCAGAACATGGCTTGATATATAGAGCATGCCAGGCACTGTCAGGCAGTTGTGGTATGAGCACTGATATTTGGTATTGAAAGTGTGTATCCTCTGACAGCCACTAGGTTGCTATATATGGCAGTTCAGTGATATCTGTACTTTAGAATGTTGTGTGCCACATGACTTGCTCACACATATTGTTTCATTGTCTTCCAGGGTCATGGCTCACCATCGCAATCCCACATACAGACCAGCTGAGGAGGAGCAGATCACAACCAGCTTGGTTCAGCACTATGCCCTGCTGTTCTCAAGAACCAGCCAGGACCAGGATGAGTGGACTGCATTGTGGCAAGATGTTGTCCATCAGGTAAATGACATAGGCATGCATAACCGGACATATGAGCAGGTACGCCATCACTGCAGTGATTTACTTAGACATGTCCGGCAGTGTGTGTCTGATGTCCATAGACAACAGCTTGCCACAGATGGTGGGGTAGCCATCCACCTCCCCTCACCAGAGTGGAGGAGCTGCTCCTGAGCCTGGTAGCTCATGGCCAACAACAACAACAGTAAACATGTATCATCATGGAGGCGGAGCCACCCAGCGAGTTGACACGGAGCATGCAGGTAACATGGCATATCTGTAGACTACTGTTACCTCTATTGGTAGATCATGCATATGTGAGATGTGTACTGTGTAGTTAGAAGATGTGGAGCCTGGTGTTGTGCAATACTGATAATTTGGAACATAATCTGTAGGCCTGTGACTGTCAACCATTGTACTACTGTAAGATTGCAAACCCACAGTAGCAACGCCACAGTTGTTGCCACTGACAAACTGTCTCATATCCTTGTAGGTCCCTCTGGTGTGACAGCGAGCCAGCAGACCCATGCTGGTGAGTGTGTTCTACATTTAATATTGCATGATATATGTGCATGTCATAGATGAGGTGTAGGACATGTACACGTAACACACCTATGCATAATGCATGCTGTGCATGTCTGCTGTGAGACTATGCACATCCCAGTAACGTGTGTAGCTGCCTCGAACACATGCAATACACAGAGCATCCCACACAAGTGTGGCAAAACTGTAGTGGATATTGGATAGGCAGAGTCGATACACATGCACACAACATACACAACATTGTCATACACAATACACGTTAATATGCTACACATGGCGTATTCAGACGGCCGCTGTAAGGTCACACTCCAGTATCCCAAATGTCATCCACACAGCACACATAATATACCTGAGGGGTAGAGGCCTATCATGGGGCTGTGCGACACTCTGCAACACATAACACATTCATGTTAGGCAATGCTCCCTATTGGGCACCTTACAAACCCATGTAACAACTGGTTGTGAAATGGTGAATGTAGCCATGGTACTGCAGTTCGGGTAGAGCATCCTAGGTGCCGGTCTGGCACACATTAGTAGCCTTGAGTGACCACATGATGCTGCATGATGCTGGCTCATGGTACTACACCCCATCCAGTTACAGTAACCACAGTACTATACATAGCATTCATTGCTATGCACCTCACTGTTGTGTGTATACAAACATATGCACTTATACACAATATGCATAGCAATCACCATTTGTACAAAGTGACACATATATGTCTTGTAATGCTATGGAGTGTATAGGTCACATGACACACATTGTGTATGTGCGATGTTTAATGTTGCAGTTGTGTTGTAGCATGCCATGTCATGGCTGGCACTGGCATGTACACAATATGTCCTACACTCACCATAACCACTGTACAATAGCTATGTTGAGCAATGGTATTCCATTAGGTATACATGCACCACTCATCCTGTGTGTATACATAGCATGCATGTGCTAAACCTGTGTCCACAATTATCTGCTAAAGACACAGATGCTTTAATCAGAAATGGATATCTATGTGACACACAGATACACATACAGCCATGGTATGTATACCTGTGAGTGATGGTGCACAGGACATTGCATAGCTTTCAATACTTGTACAGCAATGCTGTGTCCATGTACACATTGCATTCCAGGGTGAGGCCAATCACTGAACAACAACACACATGCATCAGAGCCATGTATACTGTTATTATCAAGGGCTGTCTACACCCGCACTGCATGCTGTTGAGCAACACACGTCCTGCATGCTGACACGTGTGATATGACTGTTTGGCTTGTGATACTTTACCCCACCATCAACCACTATTGAGTTTGTTCTGGATTGTTGGTGGTGTGTGTGTGTGTGTGTGTGTGTGTGTGTGTGTGTGTGTGTGTGTGTGTGTGTGTGTGTGTGTGTGTGTGTGTGTGTGTGTGTCTGTTTAAGTGAGGAGTGTATTTGTGTGCATGTGTGCATGTGTTCATGTGTGCTTGTGTGCATGTGTGCATGTGTTCATGTGTGCATGTGTTCCGACATCATGTACAGGTCATAAAGTGTGCTTACTGTCTTCCTTTCACAGGTGCTGAGGTTGGGTTGGTTCACTGCAGCAGGGAACCTGATGTTACTGAGCAAAATAGTGATGATGAGGATAGGTGTGTTGAGGCACAGGCATGTTTGCCAGGGTCTGTCGTTGGGGCACCAATCAACAGAACACAAGTTTCCACCCCATCCATGCACACAGTCATACTGCCAATACATCCATCACCAATGTCCTTAGCTGAGGGACAGTGTACAGCCAGCATTGGCCAGGACAGTGTGGTATCTATGGCACATGCATCCCAACACAGCAGCCATACCCAGATGTCTGGAAGGGTACCACATAGGCATATGTCTAGGGGTTCTCATTGGAGCACTGCTGCTCATCATGCCCCTGGCAGACGTGCCACAGGTCTTACAACCTCATGCATGTTCCAGGCTGTCATGGAGGCACAGGCACGTATGGAATGGTACACTAGACAGGGACTAAGGGCACAGAGGGCACATAACACCACTGTAATTGACAGTATCCATAACCTAGCAGGTGCCATCCGTAATTACACTGAAGTCACTGATAGACATTGGGGTGAGACATTAGATGCCCTTCGCAATGTCATGTCCATGTGTCAGGACAGTGCAGGATGGTTGAGACGTCGACTTGGACATATGCCAGAAACATCAGCAGCTGGCAGCAAACGCGGACATCCTTCAAGTCACAGCCACTCCTGTAGTGCCAGTACCTGCCCCAGCAATGTTGGGGGTGGGCTGTCCATAGACCGTCCTGGAAGACCACGTGCACATGGCTCTGGACAGTCCCAGCAGGGACCTGGGTCCAGTGTACATCTGTCCACCTCTGAGGATAGTACCCAGTCTGGCTTAGTACCTGATACCATCAGTAGCACACCTGCCAGGCACAGGTACTGTGTCCATGGCCAGAGACAGTGATCTGTAAAGCCTGGCAGGTACAGTCTGTGGCTGTCCCACAAATCCCCATATATGGCAGCCACATGGTGGAACTGTGTGCATGCAGACACATACACACAAAAAACACACACCTAGGGCTAACACATACCCGCTCACATTACATGAACATTGGCCCATAGCAGTACTCTTGGCCCTCACACACATACATTTTGATTGTATGGCTCAATGTAGGCCTCGGGCAAACCAACAACACACCCTGTGCATATGATGAAACCTGTGCCACCTCCTGTCATCTGTAACATTGATGCAGGAACAGGCTACCATGGTGCTGATGCACAGGGTGACTTTACAGCAGTATAGCAATGTTAGCATGTTGTCAGCAGTAGAGTGTAATGACATCCTTGAAGGTGTAGCTGAGCAGGCATGATGCATTAAAGCTACGATTGTCAATGTAGTATTGTTTACACCAGTGTTAGTTCCAATAGTGTATTGTCCGCCCACATGCCACTTGGCTGATGTGTGCAGTATTGGCAGCATGTGTTAGAGAGTGGACAGTATGTGCGGGATATGTGTAGCACAGATTTGCAGGTGTACATTTGTGAACATGGTGGAGGTGCACTGTCTGCATGTACGTGCATAGTGGACACATGGGCAGGGAGACATGCCCTGTGTTACACAGTAGCACTCCATAGTTTCTATTGGTGGCCAGTATGCATTGTACTACACACATTTTGGAACATGAGTACACACGTGTGTATGACATGGTTTGACACTGTGCTGTGGGTGATACTGTTACTATCTTTCTTTGTTTTGCATTCTGGTAGTATACATAACCTCAACAGCCTGACCATAAACAATCATTAGATGATGTCTTGACAACTGACACACAGATGTAGGACACACAGTAACATTTGGATCCTTCAGGTACTATACTATGCCAGTAACCAGTGGTATTCACCTGCACCCATTCCTGAGACCACTCCTGTTTGCCATATAGCTCTCTTAGGTACAAGCAGTCACAGTAGGGATATGTCCGTCCACATCTGGAAATGCATATTGTGGCCTATAATGTATTCTCCAGATGACACACACATCCTCGACAAGGGTATCATACAGACAGATACCTGTTGTCAAACCCATGCTGTAAAGCTATAAGCCAACCAGAGCATAGTCATCCACCTTTATGAAACATAGTATCCCCACAGTACCACATAGGTAGTAGCCACCAACATGTTGAACAGGTACAAATGTGTACATGCAGCCAACTGTTACGTCTTCTCTACTTTCATAATCACATTTCCAAAGGTATTTAGAAATCCCTCAATGGATCACATAAGCAATAAGGGGTCTGCATGCATATTCACAAAGGTTGTTGTACACCTATAATGAATAGCCATCATTGACAGACTTTGCTGCATTTGAACAGGTCTGTAATATACCGCAGCCATAAACCCTCACTCACACAATTCAATAGAAACCGTAATGAGTGTGTGCGACACGGATGACCTAGGCCAGGGATCACTGCAGTGGCTGGCCTTGTCACAAGCATACAGATGTGATCTAAGGTCTGGAAAGTGGCAGCACACTCTGGCAAAGATGACAGATGTGTTCATGGAGAAAGCAGGGTTCCCACCTATGAAATAATTGAGGTCACATGTACGGATATGTATTTGCCACACAGCAACCTGACATGTGCAATGCACATACTGTTGTCATACTGATATGTCATACAGTAGTAAAATCAAACCCCTCAACATATTGACCAACAGTGTCACACACATAGAGCACACACACATTCATCAAATGCAGGCTTCAAAGTCCTACCTAGCTACTTCATGATACTAGAGGAGTACGCATTAACACGACGCGCTATACACATTACTGTGAGTTTTCTTTTCCACAGGTATATTTGTAGGATGGTGACATCATCAGACTTGACAAAGATTTGTATACCACTTTTAAGGTGTCTTACTACTCTCCAAAAAGGTAGCTCCTCCCCAAGGAGATCACACACACACACACACGCACACACACACACACACACACACACACACACACACACACACACACACACACACACACACACACACACACACACTTGTTAAGTGCAGGATTCAACCTCCTACCTAACTACCTTCTGATACTAGAGGAGTATGCATTAGTACGATGCGCTATACACATTACTGGGAGTTCTCTTTTCCACAGGTATATTTGCAGGATGGTGACATCATCAGACTTGTGAAAGATTTGTATACCACTTTTAAGGTGTTTTACTACTCTCTGAAAAGGTTGCTCCTCTCCAAGGAGATCACACATGAACACACACTTGTCAAGTGCAGGATTCAAATCCCTACCTACCTACTTCATGATACTACAGGAGTACGCATTTACGCGACGTGCTATACACATTACTGTGAGTTCTCCTTTCCACAGGTATATTTGTAGGATGGTGACATCATCAGACTAGACAAAGTGGGTTACATTAGGTGACATTAGGTGGGCTACATAGAAGGAATGTCTAAACACTTTGGCCATGTTCATAGGTTCATAGGTTCATACTAGGCTATCTGCCCAAGGGCATTTACAAGCCTAGCCCATAGTTTTGTGGCTTACGCCACCCCTTTAGTATGGGGAACTATACCCATTATTTTGCTGTGCCTCTGTCGAGCAGTGACACTGAGGTAATCCCTGGGGTATATCTGCGATCTCCCATCCATTGGTCAAGATTTCTCTTGAACAAGGCCAGCGAGGTGCTCTGCCTCACATATATCGGAATTTTGTTCCACAGCATAGGGAGTCTTTGGGTGATGAATCTATCCCTCCAGCACGTCCTATTAATAGCCGTGTCGAGGTTTAAGTCTCCGCCTTGTGGCTCTGATGGATCTAGATTTTTTGAGGTGAAGCATATTCATCAAATCTGGGTTTGACATGGCCTTGTATGTTAGGCAAAGGTCACCTCTGAGCAGCGGTGGCGACTGAATAGAGCTGGAGTTCTTTCAGTCGGGCAGCATAGGACAGATTTTTGAGACCCTTTATCCTTTTGGTGAGGAACTTTTGTGGCCTCTCCAGCTGCTACAAGTGTCGGGTCAGATACATTCCGAATGGGGCATTGTACTCAATCATTGGTCTGATGAGTGATGAGTAGAGGGAGACAATGACCTCCCTTGATCTAGATGAGAATCCCTTCATGATAAGGTGGGCAATGTAGAAGGTCTTCCTAACTACTTTAGCTACATGGGTGTCGAATGACAGACTACTATCAACCTGGGTCCCCAGGTCCCTGATAACTTCTTCTGTGCTCAGTGTGAGTTTACTATCTACCTTTGTCCCCAGGGCCATAATGACTTTCTCCGTACATACCGGATTACCACCTATGTGGTAATTTGTGTGCACTCTGTTTCATCCAAAGGGGATGACTATGCATTCTTTGGCATTCTGCTTGAGGGCATTGTTTTGACACCAGGTATCTGTCTCTATAAGACCCTTCTGGAGGATGTCTGTGTCAGCCATAGAGTCGATTATGGACCACAGTTAGCAGTCATCTGCAAACCTGTTCAGCCATACTCCTCCCATGCTTGCTTGTACCTCTGAGCAGTATCTACTGAACAGGTGGGGTCCCAGGACCAAGACCTGTGTGATGCCATTTGTGATTGGTTTAGAGTTGGACATGGCACCCGCAACCCTGAACATGTGTGTTTGATCTGTGAGCCACTTGGCTACCGATCCTGTGACATAGCTGTTAATGTTCAAGCTGGTAAGCTTGTCCATGATGACAGAGTGGCAAATGGTGTAGAAAGTCGTTATAGAGGTCCAGGTGGGCTGTGTGGACTACTTTCACCTCTATCTATGTCCTTGGTAACTGTTTCAAATAAGTCAACTAGGTTTAGGAGGCAGGATCTTCCTTTATCAAGGCCAAGTTGGGTAGAGTCCAGTGTCTGGATGTCCCCAATGTCTCTGTTTATGGGTTCCATGATAATTTGCTCCATAGCTTTGCAGACCAGGCTGAGTAGACCTATAGGGCAATGGTTTCCAGGTTCTGTTGTGGCACCCCCTATGTGGAGCTGGATGACTGTTGGTGTATGCCATTCTTTGGGTACATAGCCTGTGGTACGATTGAGTCTGGACAGTGAATGTAGGTGAGTGTGTAGTTCCTTTTGGGGCTGGTGTAAGACGCAGCCTGGGACACCATCCAGTCCCATTGATGCTGTGTTCTTAGCTTTGGAGAGGGCTGTCTTTACCTGCATGTCCATGAAGTCTGGGGCTCTGCTTTCTTCTGGGATGGACACATGCCATTTTGGGGGTGATGGGGGGAGTTTGCACTGAACCTGGGGCTCTGAATTCTTCTGGGATGGACACAGGCCCTTTTGAGGGTGATGGGAGGAGTTTGCACTGAACCTGTCCCCCAGGATGTGGGCAATGTAAGTTGGTTCAGTGTATTTCTTGCCATTTTTCAGTAGCTGACAGCATATTTGGAAATTGCCACCTACATGTTTGGCATAGCTAACAAAGGCTTTGTGGTTGTTATTCTTATTTTCCTTGGCAATTTGTGTTTAGAAACTGGCCTTGGATTGTTTTATGAGTGATCATTGTTTCTTCCTAATAATGATCAGTGATGCCTTTCCTTTTGTGGAGTTTGCTCTATCATGTGTTCATTTCCTCCTGCTGTTGTCTAGTTTATTTATGGGCGACGACCACCAGACTGGTTTCTTATTTTTGGAGGAGTGCATCTTAGTTTTATTTGGGATGTCTTGATCAATGCATCCCTGTAGATGCTCATAGGATGCACTTGTAAATTATTCGGCAGATTGTATGGCATTATCCTATAGCAAGGGGGCTTTGGAACTTTCCACTTTGGTCTTGGGAAGTGTGCAGTTTGCTTTTGAAAATGTCTTCACAGTGGTTTCATTGACTGGGGGGGGGGAGTGGGAAGTGGATGTCCAGTGTGATTACTTTATGATCTGATATTACCAGCGAGGAGTTTATCTCTGTTGTGGTACACTGGTACCCCATGTTGGTGATGATCAGGTCCAGTATGTTGTCACCTCTAGTGTGTGTGGTGACCAGCTGTTTCAGGGTGTTAGAGTTTTTAAACTGTATGAAACATTGGGCAAAGGACGTTATACACGAGTAATTCTCCCACTCAGTGTTTGGGTAGTTGTAATCTCCTCATATAATGGTGTTTGATACGACCTTTGTATTTTCCACTGTTCTCAGGACAACTGAGTGAGGTTCCTGAGACAAGGTAGGTTATCTGTAGCAAGCTACAATCAGGTAAGCAGCTTTGCCCAGTTTTAGTTGCACTTGCATGGTCACCAAGGCCTCATGCTGTGCCACTAACCTGTAGGTGTGGGTATCCATAAGGTAAATGGATACACCCCTTCCTTTGGTATTTCACTTGTAGTTTTGGGTCCGAAGATCAGAGGGAATGTGAGTGTTTTACATGGAGCATGTCCAACAGCTCTGTGTTTGACATAGCTTTGTATGTTAGGCAGAGAATACCTCTGAGTAGGCGATATGCAAGGGAGTAAGGTTGGAGCATTTTGAGATGGTCTGTGTATGGCATGTATTTCAAGCTGCTAATGCTCTTTGTGTGGTATTGCTGCAAGCTTTCTAGTTGTTGTAGTTGTCTTGTGAGGTACATAGCAAAAGGGGCGTTGTACTCTATAATGGTTCTACTGAGTGATGAGTAGAGGGGAACAATGTCCTCTTCTATTCTGCATGAGACACATTTTGCAATGAGGTGTGCCACATAGGAGGATTTCCTGACTACTGTGGGGATATGATTATCACAGTTGTGTCCACTGTCCACCTGTGACCCAAGGTCTCTTGTCACACTTTCAGTGTTAAGTATACTACCACCTATGTTGTAGTTCATGGCTACAGAGTTTTTAACAAAGGGGATGACAATGCACATTTTGGCATTGAGCTTGAGCCCATGGCTTTGACAACAGCCATCTGTCTCAGTGAGGCCCTTTTGTAGGATGTCCACATCTATAGTGTTTACGATTATGGCTCCTAGTTTGCAGTCATCTGGAAACTTCAGTAGCCACAGACCTTCCATGTTAAAGTTTACTTCAGGGAAGTAGATACTAAACAGGAGAAGACCCAGGACTGGACCCTGTGGTACTGCACTCGTCACTGCTCCAAAGTCATATATGGAGTCGGCTACTTTCACAGTGTGTGTTCTGTCAGTAAGCCTGTTGGCAACCCATCTTGTGACATAGCAATTTATACCTTGTTTAGTGGGTTTATCTATATTTACAGAGTGTGGGGTTGTGTTGTAAGCCATGGCAGGATCTACATAGGCTGTGCGAACCACCTTACCCTTGTCTACAGTTCTGGTGACTGCTTCAATGTCATCTCTCAGGTTTAGGAGACATGATCTGCATTTTACAAACCCAACATGGTCGTGGTCCAGGGTTTGGGGATTCCAACTGTATGTTTTATAAGTTGTATGATGATACATTCCATGGCCTTAAAGGGCAGGCTCATCAGGCTAATGGGGCACTAGCTCCTGGGGTCCATGGTGTCTCCACCATTGTGTAGTGGGATATCTGTTGCTGTGCACCATTCAGCTAGCACAAAGCCTGAGGTGTGGCTATGATTGAACATGGTACGTTGGTGTGGTGCCTGTTCGTTCTGTGGTTTGTGTAGAACACAGCCTGCGAGGTTATCTGGTCCCATAGCTGCTGTGATACTGGCTTTGGAGAGTGTTTTTTACTTGTGCAGCCATGATGACAGCAACTTTGCAGTCTTCCATTATAGTGATGTGCTCTTTCATGGGTGAGAGGGGGGTAAAGTTAACACTGATCCTATCTGCCAAGATGTTGGCAATATCAGTTGGGTCTGTATATTTAGTGCCATTGAGCACTAACTCAGAACAGATCTGAGTGTTGCCATGACATGGACCTGTCTGTTGTGCAGAGATCTCCTGAGTAGACAGTATGCAACAGAGTACAGATTGGGTTAAATTCAGTCTTGTTGCATGGGGCAACTGTTTGAGGCCAGTAATCCTCTTGTTGAGGTACTTCAGTGGTCTTTCCAGCTGCTGACGGTGCCTAGTCAGATTCATCACAAGTGTTATGTGGTTCTCTCTGATGGGTTTGATGACTGATGAGTAGAGGGAACCTCCTTTGACCTACATGCACAGACCTTGGCAGGTTGTGTGAACACATAGCATGCATTTCTGAGCACTTTGTGAATGTGTTTCTGGAAGTAGAGATGACTAACCACATTTGTCCATAGTTCCCTTATTATCACCTCCATATTTAGCCTGTGTGTGTGATCATGCCCAGTATGACCTTTCAGTATGTTGTTGCCTGACATTTGTTTCGTTTATTTGTGTGTGAGCATGCCCAGTATGACCTTTCATTGTGATGCTGAATGAAATCCACTACATTTGTTAAAGTGTGTGAGCACGGCCGCTATTGACATTTATACTATATGTGTCTGTGGAAAATCAAGTTGTATTTTTACAGCAGGGCTCACCTTTGTGTCATAAATCAACAGGGATCATGCTGTGTCTGCAGGGCTTCCATGAGACACATTGCATAGACTTATCAACATTTCTACATACAGGGGGGACAGCTATTCTTTGTACATTTCTACCCAGGGGCACACCTGATTGTTACTGTGGGTGTACATAGGATGAGGGGTTCACCTGACACTTATACACATTTGCTAGGCCTGCACTGCTATGTAAGGTACTCCATTTCAGTCTGTACTGTTGCCTATCATACTGGCTTGAGGCATACTACTGTACTACAGATCTTAGCATCCACTGTCATGTATATTAGATTGCGACTTCATAGCCTACCCAACCCACATCACACCACCTGGTCTGCTGTTCTCTGTCTGCATAGGCCTGTGGGGGAGGTTACCCATATGCCTCTTTAGGGGCATGCTACAGCATTTCTTTGTGTTTGCATTAGCGTACAATTGTCCTGCTGTGGCTGTGCCAGTGAAATGCTGTCATGGCTCAGTGGTTCAGTACTGTGACTATAGTACACAGTATCCTGGGTTCGAGCCCTGTCACTGCCTTTTATTTTCATGCTGGGCAGACCAGACTGCTTAAAAAACAGTAAAGCCGATATGAGCATGAATTTTGTTTACATATACAAAATAATGGTAAAAGCTGCTTTATATTGCTTAAAACATGGCAATCATGCCTCAGGTGGTGTTGCAGGACTGCCTATGTTGGAAGCACATAGTACACTCCCTATACATGTGTGGTAACAGGTAGTGTCAAGTTAGGCATCCCTTTTATTTTATGTGCGAGTCAGAGAGAGATATCCTTTCCAGGTTTCCTACTGAGCCAGCGTATGTGCTATGCATTGCCTCTTTGCCAAGGCCAAGGCATACTGGACACTCCTCCTTCTGCCTACTGGGGCAGGCTCAGGTTGTTCCTCCATGGAGTAACGCTGTGCCTGTGCAGGCCTTGGCAATGGTGGGGGGCTGTTTGGCCCTGCCCCATGCTGTTCCTGCTGCAGCTGTTTTTGCAGGATCATATTGTGTAGCATGGCACATACCATGACAATTTGGGTACATGTAGTTGGTGAGTACTGCAAGGCTCCACCAGATGTGTCCAGGCACCAGAACCTTGACTTGAGCATCCCAAACACACTCTCGATTACATTTCGTGTTTGTGCGTGTGCCTCATTATGGAGTTCTTGTTCAGGGTTGTGTGCATTTCTGATGGGTATCATCAGCCACGACTCCAGTGCGTATCCAGCATCCCCCACTAGGTGACCATCATGGATGTCCCCATTGGCAAATGTCTGGTGCAGCTGCGTCAGATGCCAGATATGGGAATTGTGGTATCTTCCAGGGCAGCCAGCATACACATTCAGTATTATGCCCTGGGCATCACAGATGACCTGGCAGTTGATGGAGTGGAAGCCCTTGCGGTTGATGTAGGTCCTACCCCGCTCACCAGCTGGTGCTTTGATGTGAGTGCAGTCAATTGAACCCACTACCTCAGGGTATTCCACTATTTGCTGGAAGAGACACATATTGCTGGCCAATACCTCACAGAAATTGGGGAAATATACATGATCACCGACATGTGCTGACATGGCATTCAGGAAATGGTGCAGTACCCTGGATGCTGATGCCTGTGATATCCCCATCATATCACCAGTTGGTCTCTGGAAGGTACCTGTTGCTAATATTCTTAGGCTAACACATACCTTGGTTTCCACTGGGATGGGTTCCCCTCTGTTGGTTCTGTGTGTGAGGCGTGGCCTGCACAGCTCAACAATTTGCTGCAGGAGGTCTCTATCCACTCTATAGTGCTCCACTATCTCCAGCTCATGCAGCCCCTGGTAGGTTACCCTGGGTCTGTACACTCTTCTCCTTCTCCTCACTGTGGGTTGCTCAGCAGCATTTGCAATGGCACCACCCACAGCATCTTGCACATGTTGCCTTATAATAGCAATGGCAGCCCCTAACATTTATTTGTCTCAGTTAAGCTTTTTAAGTTTTCACTTCTCTTTGTAGACTGCAGTGTTGCAGTGTTTCTGAGAAAAACATGGGGGAATGTTGTTTGCAGAGTTTTAAGTGCTGGGCTGGGCTGGGCTACTGTACTGCCTGTGTACTTGGCTGATTCTGATTGATTTCACCTGGCAGCTCTGCTAGTTCTCCTTGGTTAACTTCCTACTACTTCTTTTCCTTCCTTTTCCCTTTCTGTTTCCAGAGGGGGCAGCGGCTCGCAAACAAGTGCAAACACACGCACACAAGTGCACATGCATGCACACAGGCTTACACAGGCTTAGGAGTGTGCACATACATGCACACAGGCTTAGACAGCCTTACACAGGCTTACACGGGTGCACACACGTGCACACTGGCTTAGACGGGTTTAGTGACGCGCACATGCGCGCACACAATGTAAGCATCTTTGCAAGAAACTTTGGTGATATCCATGGCGTACACCTTTGGTTTCTGGGTTTCAGTTCAGACAACTGTAGACACGCCTCTTCCAGTCCTGAGTAACTCACAGAAAACACATGCCACTCTGCTCCAATAAGATTACAGTCTTTGATACATACGCCCGCATGATGTCACCTGTCTTCTACTCTAATACTCCCCTAATCCTACACTTACACTCTAGGGACATGGTTCACATGGCAGGGAAAATTGGGATTCACTATCCTTATCCTCATTTCCATAGGATTGCCTACTAATGCTTGGTTACATCTCTCAAACTGAGCTTCCCCCCTTAGCAACCACTACTCAGTAGCCATGTTGTCTTCAGCCTGCCATTCACCTGCATGGCAGAGGAATATTTTTCATAAAATGCCTATTTTTGGCTTTTTTGTTTTTATTTTCTGGTTTTTGAAGTGCCACATTTTTGTGCGGTGCTGCACTACGCTTAAACATCGGAGATCGAGGAAAAAAAATATTTTTAATATTTTGCAACAGATTAAAATGCCAATGGCCTTATATTTGGCCATTGGCATGCTTCCTCAACTGGATGCATCCTTTATTTGGAGATGTAATAGCTCTATTTTGCTATTTGCAGAATAGTACTCCGTTACCAACGGAGTACATTTCTACAAATAACTCTACCCTTACTCGGACAGGTTAGTGTTTCCTGGATCGCAAATTTACCTCATCTGCATAGCTTTCAGCAACAAATTAGGTCATTTGCATAACATAACACTGTCCGTGCAAGAGTCATTTTAGGAGCTCTCATGCACGCCTCTGCCGGCTATTGCTGGATCGTTCGGCAGACATATTGAATGTCTGGAGTCTTACTCTACTCTTAGACTCCATGCAAGTCTTCATGAATCCGGCCCAGAATCTTTCACCCATATTCCTTTTTTAATATATTTTGCTTTAGTTTTCAAACATGTTGATTGAAAACAACTGTAGATCTAGGTATAGATTCAGATACCACATTTCTGATTGTGTACGGTATCAGAGGATTTTGACCCAGAGCATAACCGGGCATGTGGCTGTTGTTCAGCAATAGAACATCTGAATGCTTTAAGAGTGAATATCTTGCTGTAATGTGGTCAGTATAAACAAAGGAATGACAAAGGTTGCAAACATGAGCATAACAAGAAAGCACTGTGATGTGTGGTTTCCAGTGTTCCTCTACACATATGCAACTCAACTTGTTGTGAATTATTTCTGCTAGGTTCATACGGCCATTGTTGAAAATGCCGAGAGATCAGAAGATCAAATAGCACCTGCCTAAATTCTCAGCTATTCTAGCACCATGCCAAAAGCCTCCATATTAAACTATGCATTAGGATATCAACAGATGTGCATATCCAACCTTTGCTTTGCAGTATAGCTTTAGAAAATCAAATGAACATCATAGGTAAATAGAGACTGAAGGACTCAGAACCAAGCCTATAGCTTGTGGCTTGTCCATAAGCTTATTGCTTTAGGCTTGTACATTGCATGGTATGGGATGTGCTCTGTACAGCATTGAAAAGTTCACCAACATCATGTATAGAGGAATAGGCACTGGTCATGGCACTGATAGTGTGATACTGTCTGGTGTGTAGGGGAAGTAACAGTAAGATGATACAGATGTACAGCAAAGACCTGGTGAAGTACCTACACAGCACTTAGCAAGGAATGAACACCTAGCAGTCTAAACATTGTGAGCTTCAATGCTAATATATCAAGAAGCTATTGGCTGTGTGGAACAGCAAAAGAGCTAGTGGAGAAAAGATGATTTGTTTATAACGTATTTGCTTTTGTTGTTCAGAAAGCATGTCTGGGAAGCAGTAGTTCCTTTTTTAACGAAGGCTTGGGGAAAAAGCTCCATATTACAATAACAAATGTATCGATGCAATATTAGTGCTGTGTTAGGGTCTAAAGTCATGCTAAGCTTCGGACAGCAGGCTATTGTCAGAGAAAGAGATGTTTGAAAAATTGTGTTCGTTTGCATTTTTCCAGTATTTTAGACAAAGGAGCCAGAATGGAAATGGGACAGTAGTTACAGAAATCAGTGATTTGCCACATTTATGGACAGGGATAAGAAGGTTTTTTTCTAGATTTTTAGGCACACAGCTTTCCTTTATAGACCTTTTTATTAAGTTTGAGACTTCATATGCTGGAGATTCAGCAACCATTCTGAAGTATTCTGGGGAAGTCAACAGCAGTAGCAACTGGTTTGGAGTGTCTGCGGTGAAGCAGGATTAAGATGGAGAAGAGGTATATTGGTGGGTTGTTGTGAGGGGGGTTAATATTTATGTCTGAGAGTGTGTGTGTGTGTGTGTGTGTGTGTGTGTGTGTGTGTGTGTGTGTGTGTGTGTGTGTGTGTGTGTGTGTGTGTGTGTGTGTGTGTCTGTGTGTGTGTGTGTGTGTGTGTGTGTGTGTGGGTTTGTGTATGTCCTGATGTCAATGAAGGAAGTCACTGAGTATAGAATGTGTTAGTTAAATTGGTTTGCTATAGATTGAGTTGGATCTACACTGGAAGGAGAGTGTTGTGCTGGGTTACTTGGATTTAATAGCACTGTACAGATGTTCAAAACACTTTGAGTGATGATGGTGGGCAGCATATAGGAAGTTACAGTACATTATTTTATCTACTTTTACTTGAGGTTAGGTTTTATTTTGGAGTTCCCTAAAGTGCTGTAAGGAGGACTCAGATATCTTCTTTCAGTGTCTGGATTTTCAGGCTTTGTTCCTTAGTTGAAAAAGTAATTTTGTAGGTTTTGTAAGCCAAGGGACATAATTTGACTTCACACTTTTGAACATAGTTATTGCTAGCTGATTTTGGGATATTGAGAAATGTTTCATGAAAGTATGATGTGGCATTGTCTAGGGGTAAGGGTTTTAGTATATGCCATTTAATTTGATTTAGGTAGTAATATATGTGTCTTTGTTAAATGTAGATAAATTACTAAACATGTTGTAATGAATGGTGAATTTTAGGTATGTACAATGGTAGTCTTCTTATGTAAACTAGAAATCATATCTTGTTGAGCTGATGAGGGCACCTGAGTTGATTATTGTATTGGGATCAAAAGTGAGGGACCAGTCTAGATAGAGGCCTTGTTTGTGGGATGGTTATATCTAGTAGGGGAGTTGACTAGTTGAGTAAAGTTATAGAGTTTTATTGTGTTGGAAGGGAGAGTTGTGTTTATGGTTAGTCAGTCTATATTTGCATTTTTTAGAGAAATAGTTTCTTGGTTTATGTTATTGGTGAGCCAGTACATCTTCTATTATGGGGTTGTACCTGGTGGCATGTAGGTAGCAGCTAGGCAGATGCTTTTCTGTTCATTAATAAACAGAAATTTGATAAGTATTTCTACATCATTGAAGAGGGGAGTCTGTGTGGAGAGGGAGTGTGCAATACATTTTGGGTAAATTATTTCAACTCCAAACTCTTTTGTGTTGCCTCTCCATTCTTAAGAAATTGTAACCTGGGGGTTAACATTTCTTCATCTCTTATTCTCTGTTTGAGCCATGTTTTAGTTAGAAAAATGACATCTGGGGAAATGACTAGCTATCTATGTAAGTTCAGGGATTTTATTGCATATGATTTGGCAGTTTATATGGTGTAAGATTAGGCCTGGGGTATTGTATGACCGGGGATTATTAAGTGTTCTGTAGGGTGAGATGGATGATAAATGTAGGAAGGCCAGGGCTGGGTGTATGTCACTTGATAGTAGCAGCTGTGGGCTATATGCTAGACAGGGGATCAGACGTTTGATTTTGTGTGATTTTTTTATTCCTAGTTTATGCAGAAAACAGTTGTGATTTATTGAGCATTTCTGTAGCTGCATGAAAAAAAAAAGGGAAGAGATGAGAGGAAATAAGGGTGTAAATTAGACAGTTAGAGGATTCTTGTATATTTACCAATGAATAAATATGAGGAATACATTGAAATGTACTGTATTAAGTCACTTTTTCTGAACCTATGGCTGGAAAAGTACAGTTGTGTACCTACCATAAATGTAGATGTTCGAGTGTATTCACTGTTGCAGTCATTACACTTGGGTTATCCTGCTGGCAGGCTACCCGCAGTCGGCCTGAATTCCAAAGTCCTGGTCCGGCGTCGGTTGCTGTCTCCCCTTCCCTGACGTCAGTGCGCCAGAGGTATAAAAGATGCAGCCAATGCCATTTTCTTCAGTTTTTCTTGCCCCAGATGTCAGGTGCCACCAAAATGGTAGGCTCTAAAAATTATGATCATAAAAAAGCATGCCCATAACCTTCATCTACAAGCAAATACACAACATAGGTTGTATAGAATAGAGAGGTACAGATAAGTCCCAGCAAAGAAAAAAGGGGGATATTGGGAGGGTAACCTGGACTGCAACAGTGAATACACTCGAACATCTACATTTATGGTAGGTACACAACTGTACTATGTTCATCGTGTTTCACTGTTGCAGTCATTACACTTGGGTTGAATCCCAAAGCTGAGGTTGGGTGGCTGGGCCTAAATAGAGTTTGGAGTGGCTATGAGGCCCTGCAGAACTGCAGTGGCAAAGCCTGCTCTGGATTTAGAGTAGAGAGGTAAATGGTAGTGCTTTGTAAAAGTGTGCACTGAAGTCCAAGTTGCAGCCTACAAAATATCCTTGGTTGGTACTCCTCTGAGGAAGGCTGCTGAAGTGACTGCTGCTCTGGTAGAATGTGGCCTAATGCCCTTGGGCACTGATTTACCATGTTGAGAATAGCAAAAACGAATGTAGTGGCCTATCCATTTTGAAATAGTCTGCTTTGAAATGGCTTTTCCTTGGGAACCTGCAGCATATGCCACTAAGAGTTGCTCAGTTTTTCTGAAGGCTTTAGTCTTATCCAAGTAAAAGCATAGCTGTCTGTGTATTATTATTTTTTATTATTATTTTACATTTGTTGACCGGGCTAGTCCAACTGGATATATTTCCATTTTCAGTAGAGGCCCGGGGAAAGAAAAGCTCCAACATAGCACAAAATGAAATATACAATTGTATAACAAATAAAATAATAAGTATTTGGAATAAAGAAAAAGGTTATTAAAAAGTACAATACTAAAAAGGTGAGTATAAAGTCATATATCAGTTATGTAATTGTATGATACGTGAAGATACACTACAGTTCATTGTAGTTAACATAAATACTTGTGGTTATATAAGTTTTACAGTGACCAGATTTTAGCATACTGAGGGGTATGTAGAGTATGATTATGTATCCATTGGCAGTAAGAAGATAAAAATAGGATAGGTAGTAGATTAATCTGGGTTAGTGCAGGGGCATAACCAGAGTGATTTTAGGTGACTTTTGAGTTTTTGCTTAAAGAGTGACAGTGACAGTAGTAGTGTTAGGTCGGTAGGTAGAAGGTTCCAGTGTTTCCCAGCAGTATTGGAGAATAGGCTGTTGCCTGACAAGTTACTGGACTTACTTATGCTAGCACGTAGTTTGCTCGAAGAGCATAGGGAATTTAGATTATTATAAGGGGTAATGAGGTTAGCAAGTATTGGAGTATTATTTGGTTGGTAAAAGATTTTATGAGCAATGGTGAGTTGGGAATAAGTTAGCACATTAGGGAGTTCAAGCCAGTCTAGCTGCTTTAGATTCAGACAGCGGTGTGTTCGAAATGCATTTCCAGTGGCAAATCTGGCAATATTGTTATAGGAGTTAGACAGTTTGAGAAGATTATTTTTCTTTAGATTAGTATAAATAGGAGAAGCATAGAGAAGAGTTGAGACTAAGTGAGAGTGGGCAATAGTGGTTCTAGCTATGGGAGTTAAGAAGGGTTTGATTCAATATAAGGAGCCCATTTTTCTGTTCATTGTTTGAATGGTGTTATTTATATGGTTATCAAAGTTGAGGTTGTTGTCAATTGTAACTCCTAATAGTATGGTAGTAGGATTGGGAAAGATGAGGGTACCATTGTTAGATTTAATAGAGAAGTTTATGGGAGAGGACCTATTGGTAGGTGTGAAGAGTAGAATCTTGTGTTTTTTGGTGTTTAAAAGGAGACAGCATTTCTGGAACCAGTCTTCTACTGAGTTGAATACTTTTTGAGTTAGAGAGTGTAGATCAGAAGTGGAGTTGGCAGAACATATAATTGTGGAGTCATCGGCATACTGAATACAGGTAGCTTCAGGGACTGCTACATGAAGGTCGTTGATGAATAGTGAAAAAAGAAGAGGTCCTAAAATGGAGCCCTGGGGGACTCCAAGGGTGACTGGCAGGTGGGATGAAAGTTTATTTTCCCAGAGAACTGCCTGTTGTCTATTGTTAAGGTAAGATTTGAACCATTGTATAGCTGGGGTATCTACAGCAAGAAGTTCAAGAGTATTTATAAGCAGTGGATGATTAACCATATCAAAAGCCTTTGAAAGGTCGAAGTGCAAAGTATGCAGAAGTCTCTCCCCCTTATTCTGTGGGTTTGGATAAAAGGTAGGCAAATGTATGGTTTGGTTAAGAGCCATGCTGGACACTACCTTAGGCATAAATGTTGGGTTTGTCCTTAGAGAAACCCTGTCCTGATGGAAAATAATAAAAGGTTCCACAGCCATTAGTGCCTGTAACTCTGAGACTCTTCTTGCTGAAGTTATTGCTAGGAGAAGAGCAGTTTTCCATGACAATTATTTTATCTCTGCTGTATTGGCTGGTTCAAAAGGAGGCAGTGTGAGTTTTCCAAGACAAAATTGAGGTCCCATGTAGGTATTGGAGCTCTCCTTGGAGGACTTATGTTTTTGGCCCCTCTGAGAAACTGTCTTAGCAGTGGATGAGAAAAAATAGATGGGTCCATATTGTAATGAGCTGAAATGGCAGAGGCATGGATCTTAATTGATGAGAAGGATAGGCCTTTGTTCAGCAGTTAGGTATTGCAAAATCTGAGGAATGTTATTCAAGTGAGTCAATTCCCTGCGCTTGGTTCCAAGCACAGAATCTCTTCCATTTTTCTGCATAAGATTTTCTGGTGCTGGGCCTCCTGGCCTCCAAATAACATCCATAACTGCTTTAGAGAGAGGTGTGTTCTGAATGGTTACATTATCCGCCATGCAGCCAGATTTAGGGTTCTGAGTTAGCTGTGCAAGATCTGATTGTTCTGTTGGGACAGCAAATGAGGTATTAGAGGCAATGTCCAGGTTGGGCCTTGAGACAAGCTCTTTAGGATTGGGTACCAGTGATGGCGTGGCCAGTCTGGGGCAATCAGTAACATTTTTGGCTTCTCTTGTCTGACCTTTAGGAGTACCTTGGAGAGGAGAGGCAGGGGAGGGAAGGCATATACTGTAAGGGCTTTCCAGCTGAATGAAAGGGAGTCCACTTTCCATGCTTGCTTGTGATAAGTCCAAGTGCAGAATCTCTGTAGCTGGCAGTTGTGAGAGGAGGCAAATAGATCTATGTCTGGGCATCCCCATTTCCCTGTTATCATGTTGAAGATTTGTGGATCCAGTTTCCACTCATGAGGATCCATGAGGTTTCTGCTTAGTTCGTCTGCCAAAGTATTTGTCTTTCCTGGCAGGAATTATGCTTGCAGATGTACTTGGTAAGTCAATGCTGTGTTCCACAAAGTCATGGCTAGCCTGCAGAGGGGGTAGGAATGTGTGCCCCCTTGCTTGTTTATGTACCACATGACTGTAGTATTGTCTGTCTTTATCAGTAGTTGTCCTGGATGAAGTAGGTCCTTGAAGGCTGTCAGGGCATTTTGTACAGCTAGCATCTCTTTTTGATAGATATGAAGATGCATTTGGTTTGTGGGCCATGTGCCCTGAATACATTTTCCAGCCATGTGCGCCCCCTAGGCATAATCTGATGCATCTATTGTTAGAGCCTGCCTGGCAGTGGGTAAGGTGAATGGCTGTCCCTTGTTGTGGTGACAGGCCTGTGCCCACCATAGAAATTCCTGTTGCAGGCAGGGAATAAGAGTAATTACTGTTTTCAGGCTGTGGCAATGTTGAGTCCAAACACTTTTTAGATACCATTGTAGTTTCCTCACATGCAGTCTTGCATATGGAATTAGTAGAATGCAGGATGCCATGTAGCCCAGGGCCTGCAGAATTTTTCTCGCAGATAACTGGGTCTTTGTTGCCATGTCTTTGAAGTAAGAAGCCAGATGTCTTTGTTTGTCTGGTGTGAGATAAGCCATCTGGGCAGTTGTATTTAAGCTTGCACCCAGGAATATTATCTCATGAGAGGTCACTAGTTTTGATTTATTTTCATTTACTGTGTACCCTAGGCAAATAATCTTTTTACAAACGCCAGATGCTGTAGTAGAATATCTTTGTCCTTTGCTTGAATAAGGCAGTCGTCCAAGTATGGGTATATTTGAATTCTTCTTTGTCTGCAAAATGCAATTACTGGTGCCAGGCATTTTGTGAAGACCCTGGGAGCAGTAGATAAGCCAAAGGGCAGTGCAGAGAATTGGTAGTGCATTGAGCCAGCTATGAATCTGAGGTATCTTCTGCAAGATTGTCTGATTGGGACATGCAGGTATGCCTCTTTGAGGTCCAAACTTACAAGCCAAGCCTTCTTGCCCAGCATGGGCAGAAGCTACTGTAGAGTCAACATTTTGAATTTTGGGACGTCCAGAAAAGTTTTTAGAATAGACAGGTCCAAAATTGGTCTCCAGGCTTTGTCCTTTCTTGGTACTAAGAAAAGTCTTGAATAAAATCCTTGTCCCTGCTCTTGTTGTGGCACTGGCTGAATAGGCCCCATGTCCATGAGAGATGAAACTTGTTTTTTTGCCTCTTCCCATTGATTGTGTGGCAGGTCTGGCATGCCTTTTGCCTTTGGAAGGGTGTGAAAGTGGAACCCGTAGCCCTGAGAGACTATATTTAAGACCCATTTGTCCTGGGTGATCTTGTGCCAGTTTTGTGAAAAAAGTGCTAGCTTTCCCCCTAAGGGTGCTGCCCAAAAATAAGTGCTTGGCATTGGCAGAGGGAAGTCATTGGGACTGTTTTCTATAAGGCTGTGATTTGTTTTTTCCACTTTTGGAGGTAGGAGCACCCCATTGCTTGGGCCTATATGAGCCCTGGGGCTGTTGCCTGCCTCTAGGGCATCTGAATCTGCCTCTTTGTGGTCTGTCTGACACTGGAAAGGACCAATTCTTAGAGGGCCAGTTCCTGCTAAATCTGGGTGGCTGTACCTGTAAGAAATTTTTTACTGTCTGCATAGATTTTGCCTTATCCACCATTTTCTTTGCCTTAACACCAAACAAAGTATCATGCTGTAATGGAGCATCCAATAATTTTGCTTTAACATGATCAGGCAGATTCTGTTCCTTTAACCAAGCATGCCTTCTGATAACAGAACCTGTAACAGCAGCCCTGCACAAGGCCTCCAATGAATCATAGCCACATTGCAAAGTATGCTTTCCCACTTGTTCAGCTGCATGCAATAAATTCTGCAAATCTTTGTTCTCAGTACATTCAGAATTTGTCAACATTTTTTGTTTTAACAAAGACATAAGTATTGCTGATATTTGAGCATATGAAACTAACAATTTAAAGCCCTAACTGCCAAGGTAGTAGAAGTGTAAACTTTTTCCCCCCATCTGTCCAAAGCCCTAGAATCTCTGTCTGAGGGGACAGGGTTTTTGGCAGAAGCAGCCTTTTAACCCCTTTGGGACCCTGTGAGATAGTTTCTGGGTCAGCAGCAGGGTTTTTGTAAATAAATTTATGGGTGTCTGGAACCCTGTAGTATCTGTCCGGCTTAACAGGGGCAGGAGGTAAAGAGTCTGGAGACAGGCCGGACTCTGAGAAAACATCATCCACTATATCTAGAACAGGGGGAATTGCAAGAGGTCTGTGCTGAGGAAGCAAAAGAAAGTCTCTAAGTCTTTTCTTAGATTCAAAATAATCCTGGCTCTCCCAATGGAAATGCTCTCATGGTATGTAGGGTTTCCCCAAAAGAATAGTCCTCAGGAGGAGAAGCTGAAGGAATAGAATTTTCAGCATCAGAATCCTCATAGGGAGGAACAGAATATCCCTGATCAGAAGAGGAATCAGAGGAAATGGAAACCTGATCAGAGGAATCATATTCAATGTCTTGCCTAGGCCTCTTATCAGGAGGGGGATGGGAACCCCTGATCAGAGTAATACAGTCTTCGGCCATTTTGAGCATCTGTTTCTTAGGCATAGAAGCCTGTCCTGGAGAATGCTGTACTGGTTTCCTTGTCTTTAAAACTGTTTTAGACTTTGTCTTGGATGCTGAAGTAGGCTTTATATAAAGTTGTGTAGGTCTGAAGACACCCTCAGAAGCCGATGCCTGCTCAGCAGCTCCGGACCCATCTGAGGTATTAATTTCTGAAGGGCCAATACCTTGAGTATCCAGAGGCCTAGCTGTCTCCACGTGGACGTCGGAGGTGGCCTGTGGCTCTGAGGTAGCAGAAGTCAGGGGCTGCAAAAGCGCCTCACTGAGCACTGGCGAACCGGCGACTGGCCTAAAAGAGGCTTTGTCATCCGTTTTGGACCTCAGATGCTTGTCCTTGTCTTTATCCTTGTGTTTTTTATGAATTCCAGTCATCGGTTGTTCCAACGGCATTATATAGTTAAACCTTCTGCCAAAATAATGAAAAGCAAAATCATACCTATGCTTAATAGTGCGTTGGTTAAATCTAGCACAACACCGACAACTAGCAACGTCGTGGTCAGGGCCTAGGCAAGGAATACAGTAAGAGTGGAAATCCTTATGAGGTATTTGCTTCCCACAAGAAATACAATTGTTAACTTTTTCTGACATCAGTCTGGAGCAAGAAAAAAGTTTCCCCAACAGGGTACTTAGCTTTACTGAAGACTTCGGATCTGAAATTCGTTTTTGAAAATCTCAGGAGGCGGCCAACCGGCACTTGCAAACTGCTTATGCTTCGGGCACCACGCGGCAAGAAAGACAGAAGAAAATGGTGTTGGCTGAATCTTTTATACCCCTGGCATACTGACGTCAGGGAAGAGTTGACAGCCACCAACGCCGGACCAGGGCTTTGGAATTCAGGCCAACTGCGGGTAGCCTGCCAGCAGGAGAACCCAAGTGTAATGACTGCAACAGTGAAACACGATGAACATCAGCACCTACATCATCCCCTGAAACAAGGCAGATAGTTTTACTCTTTTCTACTTCTGCTTTTCGAACTTTAGCAGATTGTGTTTTCCCTTTCCTTTCTGATGAGATGAATGCAACTTATTTTGAGTCTCAATAAGTGACGTTGCTTAATAAGTGACATTCAGCAGCTCGTAGCTATCGCCACTTTAGAAAAAATCTGCAGTAGAAAACCTTGATTCTGAACCCTCTATGAGGGGGAAACACAATGACAAATTTAAAACAATGTGTATATTACCAACTGTTAATATCTCTTAACTGTTCCTTATGAACATCGGCCATTTCTGACATATAATACATATAATACCTGTCAGTCCATTTCCAGATGATGACAGACAAATCAGCTGAGCTCATTTGCTCACCAGGTATACAGAACACACACCGAGAGAAGTGTCAGCTGTCAAAAGTATGACTTCAAAGTATTACAGTGGATTACATCCTGTTTGCAATTGCTTTCAGGAATGCTTGTAACTAGCAGATTGCAAAAGATGTGAAGAGAAAGAAAGGTGCAAGCATCAAACTATGTAATTGCTGCATTCCATTCCTCAGATAGCCTAAGGCATGTATTAATAGAAACTTTAAACAATGCTTCCTTTGTTCTTAGTCGGCATACAAGAACCTGTCTTGGTAGTCACTCAGTCTTAAGAGTAAGCAGATATTAAAAGATGGCAAGGCTCATTAATGTTTCTGAGCTTCATTAAAGGTCATCAAGCATTCTTTCTGTGGGAATGTTACACGGCCATTGAATAAATTCTTTAATGCATAAGTAAAGATAACAGATGCTCAGGGCAAGCTTTGCAAAACGTATTGATCCCCAGCATTGAAATCAACTAACAGATTGCACTTACTGGTTACTTTGTAACATTTCTAACTACATAAATAATGTCACAATGCATTCCTTCACTAAATGCAGATAACTAATGCTGCATACTACTGCCATCTCTGCTACTACAACTACGCTGATAAAGAACAGTAGTTGCTCCTGTTAATACGTTGCTTCAGAAAATCTTCAAAGCTCTATTTTTTTTTATTTTCACATTCTTTGCACTTGCTGCAATATCAAGCAGTGGAAGACTACTTAATTCTGTTAGTCATTGTTTCCCATTAACTTTGCAGCCACAGGCTTTTAACATTTGCTGTTGAAGTAGTCCTTTACTAACAAACAGCAAAAAATTAAAATTTTTAACCAAAAAGCTGTAGTGCAAATAATTTTGTCTGTGTTTGTTGACGCTTTTCTTGTAAAATTGGTGAATCCCACATTACCAATATGGGCATATTATATTGTGTCACACTTGGATTTGATTAGGACTGTTAAAGTAAACATTTTATTGTGTTTGAATTATATTTTCAAACCTGAAAGCTCAAAGTTAAGAAGCTTGTTTTGTGATGTTGCATATTTTCCTCAAGGTTAGAGTTTCCTCCACAAGTTTTGGTCCTAGTTAAATTACTTTTAAAGTGTTTCACAATACTCAGTGGTAAACTTTTAAGATGTTTTCATTCACTGGGCAGAGGAATGCATCATTTGGCTTAATAATATAAAAGATATTTCTGGCAGTATATCCTGTCACTGAAAGAGAAACTGACTGCCATCTACCATGACTTAATAATATCTGATCAAAGACAGAGTTTTCAGTATAAATATATAGTCCTTCATGCCATGCTGTAATGCCCCCGCAAAAATGGTTTTATTGATGAACAGTACTTAATTACATTGCATAGCATTCTGTGGTACCAAATGCAAACAAATCAAATGTTGTACACGAGCCTTACAGTCACAGGGCATTAAGGATGTCATACATTTGTCTTTGTTTGCATTGATGATGTCAGAGATGTACATAGCTTATCTGAATGGTTTAAGTTCTAAAGGCATGCATTGTGAAAATGTTTCATATACGTGATTATCTAAAGACATTTTTAACACTGAAATATTTAAATAAAAATTACCTAAAAAGATTGAATCAGAAAGCAATTTAAAAAGCTTTCTAAAAACTATTTTATATGGAGGAAAGCCCCCCTGCCCCCACATACCCCCTAATTATATATACCAGTTCTGAGATAGCACAACAGTGGGCAAAGGGCAAAGTCCTACTTCCTACTGTACCATGACCTCACACAAATAGAAGATGATAAAGGACAAATTACTATTCTAGGGATAACAATCCAAAGGGGGATATTCCAGGGTGACTCTCTGTCACTGTTGCTCTTTTGCCTTGCCCTTAACCCATTAAGCTGTTTGCTTAAAATATTAGGTCATGGCTATAATTTGACTCCCAGAAAGCAACAAAGTATAAAGACTCATCTTCTCTTTGTCAATACTTCAAAACTGTATAGCTCATCAGATAAAGAACTGAAAGCACAACTGCACGTAGTCAAAACTTGTTCATATTATTTGTGAATGCCATTTGGTTTTGATAAATGTGCAAAAGCAACCTTTAAAGCAGGAAAGCTGCACCACCAAGGACAAGAATATGATATAAAAGAACTTGAGCAAAAGGGAGTGTATAAATATTTAGGAATTGATGAAGGATCAACACTACAACATAAACAAATGTGAATAAAACTTAGTAAGGAATGTTTTAGAGGACTTAAATTAATCCCAAAAGCAGAGTTGATATCTAGGAACAAAATTCAAGTTAGAAACCAATTTACTTTTCGTGTCCTAACTTACAGTTTTGGAGTGATTGACTGGCCCCAAAAGTTGTTGCATAGATTAGACAGGAAAACATGAAGGATGATTCATACTCATCAAATAATTTATAAAAATCAGTGCATACCAAGATTATATATTCCCTGTTCTGAAGGAGGTATGGGCCTACTTGAAATTGATTACATGTATAGATCTGCAATTGTGGGACTGCATACATATCTGCTGATCTCACAAGACCCAAACATAGTGAACATTTTGAAACATGAGGAGAATAAATCTAAGATGACTTCCCTTCTTAGTCTAGCAGAAGCATATCAGCATCAAACAGGAATGGAAATCAAACCAGAAGTAGATAAAAATCAGGCAGCAATAGAATGTGCCAAAAAGCAAAAGAAAGAATATAAGGTGAAGGACCAGATGAGAACCCAAGAAATGTGTAAAAAGCATAAATATAGATGCAAGTATAGAAAACTTCTGGAAGAACCTCATGTTGATCAGGTACGAACGCAAGAATGGTTAAGGAGAGGAGAATTCAAACCAAGAGATGAAAGGTTGATATTGGCAGCCCAAGATAGTGGGGTACATATACTGTGGTTTACAAAGTCCATGAAAATGTGGGAGAAACAGACAAATGTAGGTTTTGTAGAACTGAATTGGAAACAGATGCACATCTTGCCTTGTGACATACTAATGGCAAAAGGACTGTATACTGAAAGGCATAATAATGTAGGATGAGTATTGCACTGGTGATTATGCAAACATTCTGGTAATGAAGTGTCTGATAAACACTGGAAACATGAGCCAGAAAACATCATAGAAAATGATGAAGTCTTCATCACATGAGAGCATCCATTACCAACAGTTCAAAAGGCAGATGCTAGAAAACCGGATATAGTGATCCAAAAAAAGAAGAGAAAAGTAGCATTGATCATTGAAATCACTACATCTAGTGACTACAGTGTCTTGCATACAGGCAGACATAAAGTCATAAAATATCAGGATCTGCAGAGTCCTAAAAGAGTATACTTGTCCACCAGGAGACTTCCCTGTAGTCCTGAAATGAATATTCTTATCACTGTTTTGAAGTCTAATTTCTGATGTCCTGGTAAAGGTACATAAAGAAAACTGTAGTGCTTGTTTGACTTGCTGTTCTCTGCCTAACTATTGCTGATCTCTGTCTTCATTTGATTTTAGATTGAACTTATTCATTTAAGGTTTATTTTTATTATTTTTTTTTTCTTATATCACATTTTGTTTTGTATCAATATTTTGTTATTTTTGGAGTGTTAAGAGGTCTTGGATAGGAATAGTTGGAAAATAATTTTCAGACAATTGATAACATCCAGCTAATTAGTGGGAGGAGCTGAGAAATTACATTCCTCGTTCAACTACAAATATTTAGAGGCATCTTTATTTAACTATAGTGCTTGTTTGACTTGGTGTTCTCTGTCCGACTATTGCTGATCTCTGACTATATTTGATTTTTCCCATCCACCTGCACTTTTGCTGTTGTCCTTTTAAAATTGGTGTCTTTTGAGTTGCCTGCCTTCTACTATAAATCAAATTTTGGACACTCCTCCCAGTCTCATCTCATCATCTCATTCTATTGAGCACTGAGAGATCATCTGAGAAAGTCCTCCCCTTTAGTCTCTTAATTTAAATTATCTTCAATTTCCTCCCTTCCCACTTACTAAAAAAAGTTGCACTTTATTCTGCTGCTTTTACTGTATTTGTGCTTTTTCCTACTTTATTTACCTTTGTGCTGCACATTGTTAAAGTGTACAGTTGCATTTAATCTGATGCATTTATTACTGCTTGTTAGTAGCCGGATTAAATTGCAACTGTTATTCTAAGCATCTTAGTTCTGGTTTAAGCACTTGAGCTCCAGGCCAGTTAATTTACATTAAGAAGGTTTTTGGACTACACACTTGTGGGATGAGAGGGTAGCCTCCACCCTTTTGAGTTGGGAATTGCTGGTGAAGGCTTATTGTGTCTGTTATTCTAAGTGAATTTGTTCTGATTTAAGTTCTTGGGCTCCAAACCAGTTATTTTACATTAGGAAGATTTGTGGTCTATACTCTTGTAGCATTAATGTCTAGACATTTTTTTAACTATTAGACCATCTAGTTTGTGCATAGCTGAATGTTGTTCATCACGTTCCTTGTCTTATTGACCTATTGGATATTTAAATTTCCTTCATTCCTCCCTAGTAGATCGGTAGCCATGGTTATCTACTTCTTGATTCTCTCTGTGGCCAGTTATTTTGAGATGGGTATTCTAAGGCATTACAGCAACTGCCTCATGTACACTGACAACCCACTTATTCTAAATAAAACAGATACAGTATGCGTGAGGTGTAAATACACTTTAACACTGGAGGCAAAACACTCTCATACAGCGAAAACTAATCATGTAGAGGTTGTCAGTGACACTTGCACCATGCCTACTACACAGGGTAAAGACCCTACACATAAAACTACTTATGCTGAGGCACTGACACGTTACCTTCCTAAAACACTAAGACCGCATGCACAGTACAATCAAATAAAGTGTCCTCAGCCATCATAGCCGGCGTTAGGCACCCGCTGAACCCGCGGCCACAGGGAGCCCCCGATTATCTCCCCACGTATGAGGGCCTCCACATGAAGCAGCCACGGGTTTCTTCCGATCCTTGCTCGGTGCCTTATTTGGCTGTACAGCGTCATTGCACAATTCCGTTTTTTTTTTTTTTTGGAAAGAACTTGCTTCCTTGACTGCTGCAGCCAATCAGGTCCCTTGCTTCGCTTGTAAGCTGCACTCAATCAGGTCCATTCAGTGAAGCAAGGGACCTGATTGGCTGCAGCAGTCAAGGAAGCAAACCTTTCCCATAATTAAGCTTCTGTAAATTAAAAATACCCACCCATTAAGAAATGAAACTGCTTAAGCTATTAGTACCATTTTCCTAGTGTTACAATTATATATTGTGTATAATATGAGTTCCAGTACTTGTGAGTCTTATCACAGCTAAACAAGGTCTGAAGGTCCTACAATGATACGCAAGGAAACCAGATAAGATGCTCCAGAATTCTGCAAACAACTGTCGAAATGCAATGCATCTAGGATTTCCAAGTTTACATTTAATGCATCTACATCTCTGTGATGAATGTTCTGAGTTATGCTTTGCTTCGACAGTACTGAGGACATAGAGTTTTGTAATACAGAATCCCCGTAGTTCAAAGAAGAAACCTTCATGGCAGATCCTTATGAGTTGTGGAGACTGTTGGAATGTCATTGAATAGTAATTAGGAAACAGAAAGTACATTAGAATAAGATGATATTGGGGAAGGATTGTAAGTCACATACCCTCAGAAGTTGTAAGGAAGGACTAATTGTAGAGGTGGAAAGATTATGTAGGTGACAAGTAGGCAAGTAGAGTAGGAAAATTTAGAAAAAAAGCTGATAGCATTTAACCAGTTTTATTCAATAAAGTGGAGGAGGCAAAGTAGCAAGAGTTGTTAAAAGAACTTCTTCTTTCTGGGAGATTTTATTTATTTATTCTGTCTGTTAGCTAGTATTATCTGTTAACGGCAAATAGGTGTGGGAGGTTGGCATAATAGTTAAGGTGTTTACCTTACAAACAAAAGGTGCTGGGTTTAATTCTGACATGAGGAAACCCACATGAATGCAGGGAGAACATGCAAACTCTGCACAGAATGCACTCTAGCTGAGAATCAAAATGGAGAACCTCTTGTTGCGGGGTGACAATGTTAACCACTGCACAGTCTCAGTCAGTGTGTGCGTGTGTATACCATTGTGAGTGGCTACCTTGCTGTGGTACAGGGGCTAGTCATAATGTAACACTGGTACTAAATGCCAGCCAGCATATACCTTGACATTTCAAGTCTTTTTAATGTTCTGAATGTAGTAACACTACACAGTGATTGTTAAATGGTGCTGCATGAGCTTGATAGTGAAGGGAGCATGATGGCAATGTGGTCATACTTTTTATATTCTCCTGGATAGGGCCCCCAACTTGAAACTTGCTGGGGCCCCCAAAATGCTAGCACCGGCCCTGTCAGCCATCAAGTAAACATGCTATTAAAGCACCATAAACAGATGCATGTAGAAAGACTGTATCCAGTGCTTTTACTACTAAGTCCTTAAGGCAAGCCAGCTTACATCCAAATTTCCTGGTCATTGGTGATTCTATAGTGTGACTCACTGATGTTACCCTCGCCAGACTGAGAAATTAGAGAGTCGCAGTTTGTTGTCTTACCGGGTCTAGGATCTATCACGTTACACAGGGACTCGGGTCATTGAAGCACAGGTACCAATATGACTCTGTCATAGTCCTTGTGGGTGTTAATGACCTGAGATGTATCTCCCTTGACATGATCAAGCTCACTGATTATGTGTCTGGTAGGTATCAGTCTAGCACTGAGTAGTATACCACCATCTCCAAGGATAATGCCACTTTACCAACAGAAAATTATTGATATTAACAATTGGCTGAGCTTCTAGTGTCAGTCAAAGAGGGTACAATATTTGACATCCTGGGAGGACATGGTTGACAGACCTCATTGCTTTGCCAGGGATGGTCTGCATTATCCTCTCTAGGCTTTCAGATATTAGTAAAGAACACTTCCACCCCCATTTTTAGGCAATGGCAAACTGATAAACCTACCGACTTAACTGAACCTATGAAGGAATACCTAAAGGTAGTACTACTCAATGTTAGAAGTCTTAACAAGAAAATCCACTCCCTGCAAGCCTTCCTCTCCCTGGAGAGTATAGACATCTGTGTAATAATGGAGACATGGTTTAAAGTTGTGAAGAGTACCCTAGTAATGCCTTTCACACCTTTAGACCAGCTACTGTACAAGAGGGACCTAAAGGTGGAGGAGTCTCAGTCTATATTTTAACCACAATCACATCCAGCCCAGTTAAAGTATATGACCCAATGGAACTCATACATGTGGAACTCATCATAAACAGGGACTCATGCCATAACTTTGCAAACTGCAGTTCCACCTCCATACCCCAGGAAACCCATACTACTTTTCTCAATGTACTAGAGTCCTTCACAATTCATCCCAATGTGATATTCATTGGGTACCTCAATTACCCATCTATAGATTGGGAATCCTTTACCACTTCTAATACACAAGCCCAGTAATTCCTAAATTTGTTAATACCAACATCCTGGAACAGTTGGTCCATTCTCCTAACAGAGGTACAAACATCATTGACTTTGTACTCACAAATATGGGAGCACAATGTTCCTCACTCAATGTAATGTCATCGCTCATCAGATCTGACCAGAAGGCAGTATTACTTGAAATAAAAATTAAATCCAACAAAACCAAAAACCTTTAGGAACTATTCCAAGGATAACCTCTCTCTACTAAGCAACACCTTGGCTAAATTCCAAGCACCCCCAAGCACAGTAAACAGCATAGGTTCACGACCACAAGGCTAGCCTAACAACCACAAGGTTCTTTTTAAGCCTAGCCATGCATCCCAAATCTCTGACAAGTTCTGATACCCTTGGTAAGTGTAAGCAGGGGCCTGAGAGAGTAAGCATTTACAGGTTGCCTGTGTCTATTAGAGACAGAGGTGTCAAACCAGGGATGCTATTTACAAAATCTCTATACAGCCATATTGATAGGTTTATAGAGTGAGTTGTGTCTACTCATATTAAGAATAAGGCAAAGTCAAAAGACAAGTTACCCGGGTAGAATCATAATATCAATTGGTTATACAACAAAAGAATAAAATCTTGGGCAAGAGTAGAAGGAACAAAGTCATATATACTAAAAGCCTCTTGACCAATCTAAACAATCAGCTAAGAGGGTTAATTAATACTTCAAAGGTTAAATTTGAAGAAAAAAATAGCTTGTCAGGCAAAGGACAACCACAGTGCTTTCTACAGCCATATCTGTAACCTCAGGGGAAATACACAACAATATGCAAAACGTATTGTAAATGGTATCACCAACACTGAACTAGAGGCCATTGCCAACCTTTTGGTTGATAGGTTCATCTCAAATACCCCATCCACTCCCCCCAGATAATGCAAAGGAAATACCATATACCACAATCCCTCCAGCTATTACTAAGTAACAGGTCATCAATGCACCTTCCAAGGCCAAAAACACTGCATCAATAGGCCCAGATATCATCCTGGGATGTTTAATAAATAGCATGAAACATGACTTCTCTGGTCCACTTGAATTCACATTTAACTGGAGCCTTTAGTCAGGTTTTGTGCCCAAGGAATGAAAGATGGCCACAGTCATTCCACTGCACAAAGCAGGTTCTACCACTGATCTGGGTAACTACAGGCCCATATGTCATACCAGCCTCATACGTAAGGCCATGGAAAGAATCATCATGGACATGATAAATGCAGATAACCTGCAAATGCTGGATCCTTCACAGTTTGGCTTTGTTAAAAGAAGATCATTTATATTCAGTCTGGTGGATCTTTTTGAGAGGATCACCAAATGACTAGATGAAGATGCTCATACTGCTTACCTTGTCCTGGCCAAGGTTTATGGTACAATACCCAACTCAGACATTATTCCCAAGCTCAATAATTTAGGCATAAACCCTTTTATCACACACTGGATAGCCAGTTGGCTCACAGATAGGATCCAGGAGGTCAAAATAGGTGAGGCCATCTCCACCAAGAGGCCAATCACTAGGGGAGTGCCGTAGGGCTCGGTAGTAGGCCTGCTCCTTTGTGGCATCTATTTCTTTGAACTGAAATGGAAGCAAATGTTAAAGGTTTATGGCTGACTAAGTTTGCAGATGATTGCAAGCTGGGAGCTATCATCAACTCCCCTGTAGATACTAGCATTTTTCAAGAAGCTCTGTCACTGACTAACACATGGTGCCAAAACCATGGTCTTAAACTCACTGCTAAGAAATGCATAATTGTACCCTTTGAGAAGTCAATTATCCTCACTGATTGCCACATTGATAATATGCCCTAAGAGTTGACCTAGTGGTAAGAGATCTGGGTATGCATGTAGACAGTAGCCTTACCTTCACCCACCATATGGCCAAAGTGGTATGGAAATCCTTTTATGTTATGCAACTTATAAGTAAGGGTATGATATTTAAGTCCAAAGATGTCATTATTCCACTATACTCAGCCCTTATCAGACCATTCATAGAATACAATCCTCATGCACCTGATCAGGCATATGCAGCAACTAGAATTATCTCAAACATTCCTTATACAGAGTGCCTTAAAGGCCTTTTCTTGTACTCAGTCTTCTATAGATTGCTGAAAGGTGATCTATGCCTTGCTTACAAGGCATCCACAAACACCATACTGATGAATCTCCTACATATTCATAAATCAAAGTGTACTACAATTGCAAGGTCTAGGGAATTTAATTTTGTGTGGGACTTAAACAGGACATGCTGGAGAGACAGATATGAATCCCAGAGACTGCCGCTCCTATGGAACAGGCTTCCAGTTCATGTGAAGCTAAGTTCATCTGTTACCCAATTTAAGTACAACGTAGACCAGTGGATGAGGACTAAGAAATTTACACCAGATCTGGCACCCATGTCCGTTATGGACAGAGGTAGCTTATAAATGCCTGGCCCTCAATGTCCTATTTGGATATAGGACGTTGTTATTCTTTCAGGAAAACTTGGCTAAGCTTAGAAAGCTCTTCCTCCCTGGGTCATTAGCCTAGTAACAATCTATGAATTGAAGACATCTACAAGCTTATATGATTTGCTAAGCATGCCAGTGAGATGGTCAGCATGGGTTGTCTAGAGCTGGAATTTACAAAAAATAACTAATAACAATGTTTACCTTAAAATTTAAAAAATAGAGTATGATACTGTCATATTGGCATGCCTCAAAATTGCCCACATTTCTACAGAATGTAGAGATTTTTTACTCTTATTTTTAGTTTGTTCTTCATAAAATTTGTGGTTTTCTGGCAAATCATTTAAGGTTCAAGTCATTAAATAATGGCATACATTTGAGTTTCAGAATTCATATCTTTCAGATACTTCATGCTAGCACACATTTTGTTATTCCAGCAACTCTCTAAGTTTATAACAGCAATATTTTTGACATTTATCCTCTCATTATTTTAGTCTTTGCCCAGATTTCTTGTTCAAATAAGTTGATACATATGGGGGGTGAGGTGAAGTCTTTAAGCAGTCACTATTAGTAAAACATGACATTAAGACATGATAGTTAAAGTTTAGACTTTCTGAGACATAAATTCTCTTTTAGTAAAGTAGTTATGTCTATTTCCTAACAGTTTCATAACTGCATTAATTTTGTAAAAGCTATGTAATCTAGAGGTGAACCCATGGTGCCATCGTATTCAAAGCATAAAGGCTCACAATGCTGCCACCAATTCTTGACATCTAACACAAATGGTTTTGTTGAGCAATATTTGTTTGATAAATCTGGGCAATTATTACATGCATAAGTTGATAGATTTGGCAATACCACAAAACAGCAGTATACTATTTCATCTTGTCATACACCAATGGAAAGCTATCTTGTAGACTTACAGTGATATAACTTTTCGTTTTACCAACAATAGCATTTTTGGCAAACAAAATATAGTTTTCTTTCATAAATATTCAGTATAAAATCAGCATCCAAAGAGACACCCTTGATACTAATACCAGGCTACCAAGTTATATTAAAGCAAGTACTAGTTTCTTTGCTACTACAGTGCCTCCATATATTTTTTTGTTATGTCTCTATTTTTACTAGCTGCCCTATATAGGTAAAGCTTTTTTTTTTTCTTTTTTTCTTCATTACTGCCTGTTATGTTTCACATTGCTAAAGCTACCTCTTCTTATATCATAACTTGTCTATTCTGTAACTCTATTACCAGAGTATTTTGCAATATACCTTCTTTGAATCACTGTTACTACTGTATGAAATTCATTTCATAAATATAAGTTTATGCCATTGTTATAATTATTAAATTTGTATCTGTCATAATGCTGTGGAGCTTTTCTCCCTGGGCCTCCGCTGACTTCCCTGATAAACTAAATATAAATAAAATAAAATAAAAATAAATAAATAGTTCAGATATTTTTAAGAACAGCCTAGACACTTATTATGGGAACAAGCGTTTTGGTGTATTGGCAAGATAGAAGGGCATTAATGCCTGTGCTTGAAATATTTGTATGCATGTATATAACACCAGTATATGTATAAGCACGTTGTCTACCAAATACCCATCATATTTTACATTTTTATAACTCACACTATTTAATATATATTATAAATGAAGTTTATTTTCAGTAAAGTATTCTTGAGAAAAGCTTTCAGGAATCAAATAGTTTCCTGGATTAGAAAATATTAGGAAGCAAAAGTATTATTTGGCTCACTGTTGTTCAGGACTAAATGAGTTAAGGTGTTTTTGTTTAGTGGTTTAGAAGGTTTATGAATTAGAATGTATGTAGGGGGTTCATTTTGGGGGATTTGGGCATGTGTGTGTGTGTTGTAATTGCATCTGTTAGGGGCTGTGGCTATTTTTAAGGATTTGATGATCATGTACATACTTGTGTCATGGTGTTTAGTGAATAAATTGGAAGGCTTCGTTCAAGATTATAGGTGCTAGAGAGCTTCATAGTGCCCGGCCATCTTCATTTAAGTAAGTTTTTTTTTTCTTTTTTTTTTATTCATGGGAGATTTTTATAGGTACATAGGTAGTTACTAGGCATGTAGTCAAGGAGACCTTTGAGTAGTCTAGCCCAAATTCCCAATTGTCTCAGAACATTATTTGGTTGCGTGACTTGATCAAGGTTACACAGTTGGCAAATGAAGACTGAGGGAGTTGAAGATCGCTCCAGAAGTAGCTCATTAACATGGCTTAGCCTTGATTCTCTGTTCTAACTGCCAGTCTTATTTTTATGAATTTATTATTATTATTTTTAGTAGAAGAAATATGACTGTGACAGCAGGACCTTTACTGGGGAAAGAGAAGAGTGTGTATTTTAAATGTTTGACTGTATGCATTATTTTCTCATTTTTAACAGGTTATTGCACTTGAAGCATGACATTCTTTTTTCCATCTGGCATTGAAGTTGTGTACTGTTTTTTATCACTTCTTCTGTGTTATTTGAATATATTTTTGAAACTAGGAGATCAATTCTTTCCTTTCTGGTGTTAGATTTATTTAGGTTTTTCAGGTCATTTTAAGACACATCTTGCATGACTTTCCATCAAATTTAGATAAGTACTTCTTGTTTCCAAGTGTTGGACTTCAGGTTACTGTAGATTCTGTGATGCTTGAATTAAGTCTGCTGTTGATATCAGAGGTTAGTGTGGTAATAAACTATTAATTACTTGGGTAGAGTGGTGATGAATGCTTTATGATGTGGCTACAATGGTTATAAAGAGAATAGCTCCTGCTTTAGCTCAGAGAAATACAGATTACATTGAATCTGTTACATTCAGATTTAGGAAGTAAGCTTCATAAAAAAATGGTAAATCTACATTTTTCCCACAAAAAGTACCATACGCATTCCATTTATCCAACTTTGTGGAATTTTGTTTTATTACAATTTCTCATTCATTTTAATAGCATGCAGGAATTGTTTAAGTTGTTGAACAGAACTTTGCTCATGTTACATAGGGTTTCTACTGTAGTTCTGAGTTTAGGTGTGATCTTTTTTAATGCTTGGCATTTTTTATGGCATTGCTGTATTAGGGAAGGAAGTATATTGGTATACATTACAGTAGGAGTGACATCTAGTTACTTTCCTGTTACTTAGTGTAGCTTTTCAGTTTGGGTTCTGATTTGCTTGTAATTCCATTTTGTGAATATGTGGTAATGTGTTTTAGTTGTACATTTATTTAATTGTTCTTTGCTACATTTTTTCTTTAACTAAGATTAGGCATTTGTTTTCTTCATGTAATTGTATGTTATGGTGATGTTTTTTGTTATTTGTGTAAGCATTTTTTTTCATAATCTTTATTTATTTTATACAATAAAACAAACGTGTTCAATAGAAGTCAACAACAACAGTAGCATTCATTGTACAGATAAATTAAATAATAAGTAACTATAATACACATAAGTAATATCACAAATAAAGGAAGCAAACCATGGATATAAAATATATATATCCATGGTTTGCTTCCTTTATTTGTGATATTACTTATTGTTATTTTTGCTACTCACAAAGGAGCATTTACTCCGCTAGAATATTTATTGGACTTTATAACTGCTAACTATAATACACATATTTACATAGGTGTCATTTACCTTAAAGTATGTAAAACTTACTCATGTTTCAAAAGGGAGAACAAAAGCAGGGGAAAAGAAAATGAATGATAAATATAGGGAAAGAAGTCATAATGTACCTTGGATACACGTATTTCGTTCCTCCAATATAAGTTAGTAATTAGGAAGACAGAAAAGCAAGTGGGAGCATCTAGATTATGGATACTAGAGGTTAAATAATTATTGCAATATAGGTTTTAATAATGTGTTCCAATAATCAGTGAGTGAGCTGTTAGGTGTTTGATTGTCATTTCTCTAAACCCCTCCCATGTAACAGATGATCTATCTAACCAATTTAATGTAATATATCATTGAATTAATATAAAAAGGGTAATCAAAATACAGGTTTGTACTGTGGTCAGACCAGGGGGAGGAATGTGAAACATGTAAATTTCCATGAAAGGGTTGATTTTTATATCCCATCCTTTGTAGTTGAACTTTTAGGGAATTCCAAAGTTTATAAACACACTTGCAGCTCCAGAATATATGGTGGAGATCAGCTCTCTGATAATCACAATAAGGGCAAAAAGGGGAAATTGAAGGGTTAAAAACTGTAGAAATGAAGTATGCATTATTAAGGATCATGAGGTGTGTATATGAAAGTTTTTTCAGGGTATTTAATCTGGAAGTTAATTTTATGGATTGTTTTATTTGATTAGCAGAGATAGAAGGGTTATTTCTTAACCCAATAGTTTTAGAACAGGATATCATCCTGGTATCTAATTGATATCATCAATTTGTATGTGCTTGAAATATTTTTTTTCCTTAATAACATTAGTTTCAAGAGAGTTCTACAAGTCTCTGTATCTTTAGCAACTAAGTTACTGTTAAATAAGTAATTAGAACACATTTCTTTGATCTGTCTTAGGATAATAATATAACTGTAAGGTAAATTTAAAGTGGATCTCATCTCCATGATAGTAGAATTATGAAAAGGATAAAAATGAAGCACTTGTTTTTCTTTTAAAAGAGGAAAGTTAGTTAAGTTTAACATTGAATTATTAAGTTTTAAATTTGAGATAAGATATATTGGTTGCAAGGTTGCAAAGGCAGTAAATAGATTGAATGCTTTAATTAGTTTTTGTAAATTAATTATAAAAACTTTTACTGAGGTAAGCGCTTTATAAGTTTGCAAGTTCCTTTTAGTAAGGAAAGGGAGAGCTTTAGGATTAAATCTGAGTGATTTACATAGTTATAGTGTAGTTCTAACTAGAAGGGCAATCAGGAATTTCCATTCAAATTGTATTCAGCAATTTTTATTAATCTGCTACTATTAATGATGTCAAAATATAGTCTGAAATTTGGTAGGTTTAGTCCACCATTTTCTTTCAGCCACACTAACTTGTGATAAGAAATCCTAACAGTTTAGGGGAACAAATGAATTTAGACAGATTAGTGTGTATCTTTTTAAAAAATTGTTATATATTATTACTTGAGAGGCCATAAAATATATAATAACATTGGTAATATATTTATTTTACAACTGTAACTTTAGACAAGGAAGGCAATTTAAGCTTATCCCATCTACTACAATCTTGTTTTATATTTTGCCATATACGAACAATGTTGTTTTGATAGAATTCTGCAGTATCTTGATAAAATGAGATCCATAACTATTTTATGGATTGTTTTATTTTGATTTTGGTTGGGCAGGCATATAATGATAGCACATTGGCCTAGGTTTGAGGGAAGATTACAGATTTTAATTTATAACTGGAGAGTTTCGAAAAAGTTTCAATTGACTTTAATAGTTTGGGTATATCAGAACTTGGTAAGGTAAAGTATTAATTCAGGTCATCTACAAAAGCTATAAAGTCAATTATGATATTAAAAATTGTTGGGGGCGATGAAAGGTAGCTTGATTTATAAGTAAAAATAAAGGTTTGATATCATCATCTCCTTTCATCTGTCCCCATTAGGGGTTGCCACAGTGGATCATCTGTTTCCATTTCTTCCTGTCCTCTGCATCTTGCTCTGTCACACCAACCACCTGCATGTCCTCTCTCATCACATCCATAAACCTTATCTTAGGCCTTCCTCTTTTCTTGTTACCTGGTAGCTTCATCCTTAGCATTGTTTTCCCAATATACTCAGCAGCCCTCCTCAGCACATGTCCAAACCAATAAAATCTTGCCTCTCTGGCTTTGTCTCCAAACCTTCCAACCTGGGCTGACCCTCTAATATACTTATTCATAATCCTGCCCAAGGTTCAATATATAGATTAAAAAGATACGGGGATAATGGACACCCTTGTCTAGTTCCATTTTTAATGGCAATTCTGTTAGAGGTACTTCTATTTATGTACAAAAAAGGGTATGCCTTATGTGACACCAGGGAAATACTGCTAGTCCAGCTTTCAGGAATTTTGTAAATAATTATATGTCACTTGAAAATATTAATATGATTTATATAGAAATGTGACACTGCCAGCCCAGCTATCTGGACTTTTGTAAATAATTATATGTCACTTGTGAATAATAATATGATTCATATGCTTGTCATACAAATGTAAGAGAACTGTATGTTATGTACTGAGCTTCAAAAATTTAACCACAGTGTACCCTACTGGAAAAGAACAGAAATGTATATAAACTATATACCTGTGCAAATGTATGTTTTAATGGTAGACGCTGGAACATACAGAGTTAACTTGCAAAACTTCAAGAAAATAAGTGGAAATTGTTTTGCAATTCTGTTATCTGTCAATTTCAGCTCAGCTCAAACACAATGTCTAGAGCTAGAGTATTTTTGTATTGTCTTGAAACAGAAATAATTACTAGGTTTCAAATGTAAAAGTGTTTTAATTGCTCCATGACATCCTAGCAGCTGCACACTTCTGAGAGATATGTATTTTTGACACATAGGTGTTAAATTCTAAGTATCTGTTTAGCCTGGAAACTGAAGTCAGGTGACAAAGAGTGATATCATCTGAGCTAACCCAGCAGTAATGTTGAATATTAATTTAAGAACTCCTTCTCTCAAAGAGAAAGTATTCACATTTTGTATCTTGTCTTGAACCTAGAAACATCCATCATCTGCATTTGCCTTGCTCTGTAATTAAGTTATTTAGGGCACAGTATCTTTTAGATATAGTTAGGAATATAGTAAATATTAGTTTTGATGTTTTCTGTATTTATTTGAGACTGTCCTGAAATGTCATTTTAAAATATTTCTTGTGGTTCTGAACTCTGCAGTTACTGTGTTGTTTGAGTATTGTTTGCTCTTTTATTATTTATTATTAAATATATGTAAACCTATCTATGTGGCTGATATTTGTGAGACATATTTAAGCTCTTAGAGTACTTGCATACATTTGATAACAGTATACAAGCCACTCCTAAATAGCCTTGGTCTTGGTCACACTTACCATTTGGATAGCAATACAATTACACAGAAGGATTGGTCACCCTGTGTAAGAGCCTTTATAGTAGCTGATAAATAGGGTGTGGTGGCAGTGATAACTACCTTATAGTCTGGTCAGAAGGGGGCATAGCTAGTAAACCTGTGCCAGCCTTCCTCAGGTGTGTGTGTGTGTGTGTGTGTGTGTGTGTGTGTGTGTGTGTGTGTGTGTGTGTGTGTGTGTGTGTGTGTGTGTGTGTGTGTGTGTGTGTGTGTGTGTGTGTGTGTGTGTGTGAGCTACTAAGGGAAGGGACAGAGAGGGTACTGTACCAGTGGGGAGTCTTACTGGGGATCTGGACAAAGAGGGAGAAACCAGATCCAAACTGACTGTGATCTCTATGTGCTCTTAAGGGAAATTGTACTTTACTGTGTGTGTGCTTGTCATCCTCCCATTGTGTACATCCCTGACTGTTGCCAGTGGTGAGGACTGAGGATCCTTGATTACTGGGTCAGTGCTGGGGCATCACACCTTATTTGATATATATATATATATATATATATATATATATATATATATATATATATATATATATATTATATATAAGTCTATCAAAAGCTTTATATGCTTCAACAACTAATGCAAATATTGGGTATTTATTTTGTTGAGAAAACTTCATTAGTGTCTCCAAAGTAAGTGTATTGTCACAAGTTTGTCTAAAAGGAATAAATTCAGACTTCTGGAGATATAACATATGTTTTTATAGTTTTTAGTCTATTAGCTATTATTGTTAATATTTTAGCATCTAAGTTGATTAGAGAAATGTGTCTGTAGCTCTTAGGATCCTTGGGGTCAGCATTTTCTTTAAGAATGAAAATAGTTTTCAAGGAGTTAAAATAGACATCTATAATGTTATTATTAATTATGTAATTAAAAAGGAATAGTAGCACTCTGGAAACTCTTGAGCAAAAAGTTTTATAAAATTCTTCCGTGAAGCTGTCTGGTCCTGGCGCCTTATTGGTTCTCAGGTTATTTATTACCATGGCTATCTCTTGTTAAGAAATAGGAACTGACAGACTATTTTGTTGTTTTTGGACAAGGTTGGACATTTCAAGTTTTGCAAAAAATGGGTTTTCACTTGTTCTGACACAAAAGACTTTTGCTTCTCATTTATTTGTGAATAAATATTTTTCAAAATATGTATCTTCATTAAAACTATATGTTTTATCCATGTAATTTATCTCTGAAATAGTAGGTGAGTATATCTTATGGTTAAGTAGATGAGCCAGGAACCTAGATGGGATCTGCACCTCTTCTGCATAGTTAGCTAAGTTTTTAGTTTAGTGAAATGCCAGGTGGTTGGCGTTAGGTAGGTATAGTTCTTTCTGAAGATTAAATAACTGATTCTCGTTTTTTTTTAAACTTATTTGCAATTCTGATTCCATTTTCAAAATGCTTTTTCTTAATTGATCATTTTTTATTATTATACAGTTTCTTGTAGTGTGTTGCTTTATGGTTGAGGAAACTTCTTATCTGGGCTTTAGTGGCAGCCCACTCAATACCAAAGGGATTTTGAGAAAAGGGTATCTTTTCCATTAATTCATCTAAAAACAAATTAATTTCTTCCCCAATATCTTTCTTCAAAAGTAACATTAGGATTCAGAGTCCAGTTATAACCCCTGTAACTCAAATTCTGTTTATAGGACCAGTTTATCGTAAGTGTAATTTTGGAGTGGTCAGAAAAGAATCTAGCATCAGTGCAACATTTAATGTTCAGATTCAAAAAGAAATCTGAACTTAAAAAGAAACATCATTTCGAGACCACATTTTATGGCATTGAGAATAATAACCTTCCTTTTGTTAAAATGTGATTTTGGCAATTATAAGGGTCAAATAGTGCAACGCTGTTTTTTAGTTCTGATAATGCAATAGTTGCTTGAATATTATATGGTTTGCTTGAGTCTGTTCTATCTGTTAAGAGATCTTGGTAAGTATTCCATTCACCTCCTATAATTAAATAATGGTTCTGGAAAGCAGATAAAATTTTGTATAAGGACATGAAGAAATCCTGTTGCTTACTACAGGGGCCATAAATATGTAGTATCAAATTGGTTTATAAAGATGAGGGCTTTTGCAAGTTACATAACACCACCTACCCTCTGTATCAGTACCATACTGTATTATAGTATCCTGAAAGGATTTCTTAATTATTATAGCTATCCCAGCACTATTTGTTTCTTTGCCAGAAGCAATTATCATCTTAATCCAATTTTCCCTTTAGAGTGTGACCATTGTTCCTCCGTCATATGTGATTTTTGTATTAATATTATTTTAGCTTTTGATTTAAAGGCAAGGTGAAAGAAAAGTTTCCTTTTCTTGATTAACTGAACCCTCTTTATGTTCCACAAATGAATCTCTGACATTCTATTCTGTTATATGTAGAGGTAAATTGAGGAGATACACTGAAGATCTAGTATAGTTAGGAGTAGGGATCCCTTTAGATTGATTGGGTAAATGACACACCACTCTTCTTGCCTTAACCTTGTGGCTAAACACTAACACACCAGGCTTAGAAGAAAGGGGAAAGATAAATAATATTAAGACCACTATAAGAATAAATGCACATTTTAAACATCTAACAATACCTACATGAGACTCTGTTAGATTAACGTTCTCCTTACTAAAAACAAATCTTAAGCAGAAGAAGACTAATATACCTAGCTCAAAAAAAAATACCACTAGCATCAACTTACCCAGCTCCTTAAGGTGTTTAACTTACATACCAGAAATAACAGAGCTACCAAGGTACAAATGAGCAGAGAAAAATGCAAAGGTGATTAAGGCTTAATTTTGTGAGCATTTTATAGTAAGAAGTAGTTTGCCAAAGGAAAAAAATAGTTATAATTCCAACAACAAATATTTTTTGATCATAATTATTCATGTATTCAACAGTCTAAAAATGTTTAACTTCACTCATATAGTTGACTAGTAGAATAAGCAGAACTATCTTGTGTGACTGCTAGAAATGTAATTACAATACTGGTACTATGTTTATTTACTCATACATCAATGCGTTCATTTTCCTTTCCATTATAACTTTGCTTTTTGTTATTAGTTATACACTGTAGGTCAAACAATTCAGAACGAATGGTACTGCTAGATAGTACTACAGGGCCGGACTCACAAAACCTCCATGTAAGACTTAATATGTCTTACTCGAAGGCTGCAGTTGAACGGTATGACGTCAGAGTGCCATGAATATTCATGAGGGCATGCTGACTCATCCGTAACTCTTACATGGACTGAGTAGCCAAGCAGAGGGCGTGTCCATACCTCCCAACCATACCGAATTACTCGGTATTTACCGAGTTTTGGGGTCCAAATGAAGGGGTGCCACGATTCCCGATTGGCACCCCTTCATTTCCGATTTTTTTGCTTCATTTGTTTAATTTTTTTTAAATTCGCTCTGTCAGAGCTGACGTCATCACGTGCGCGATGACGTCAGCGCCGTCAGGGCTACCAGCCAGTCGGAATTGAGCTCAAGGAGCTCATGTCACTATTTCCGGTTGGCTGCGAGCGGGAAGGAATACAGCACCGACTCCCGAGTAGGCAGGCAGTAACACACCATCTATCACTATGGCAGCAATGCTTTTGTTTTTTTTCCAAGCTGGCTGCGAGCAGCAATGGAAATGGAATTACAGGCAGCAGTGCTATCAGTTTTATTTTTCCAAGCAGCAGGCGCCAGGCAGCATGACACGAGCAGGTAAGCATGGGCCGGAATGTCCTCTTTCTTTACAGAAGCACTGAAGCAGTAATCACAGGCTGCAAGTGCAGAAGTTTTTTTTATATACTTTTTGAACAGCTCGTTTACTTTCTGGTGATTACTGCAGGGTGTTTGTGGAAATGGATTTAAGGTACTGCAGAATGAAATGGATTGGCTGTAGTTTATTTCTGCTTTGCTAGTGATGAACAGAGTTCTTTAAGGTAAGTTCTTTTATTTCTTTACAGGCTACAGATCATGAGCAAAATGGATTTGATTCAGATTATTTCATTTCTGTGATACTGCAGTGTGTGTCTGGTGCTTAGTTCTGTTAAGGTATTTATTTCTTGTCTAAGGTATTTTTTGAACGGAGTTTGAACACCTTGTGAACTTTCTGGTACTTACTGCAGAGTGTCTGTGTGGAAACAGATTTAAGGTACTGCTACTGCAGATTTCTGCTTTGCTAGTGATGAACAGAGTTGTTTTAATTGATTTATTTGTAGGCTACAGCTCGTGAGCAAAACGGTTTTGCTTTATTTCATTTCTGCGATACTGCAGTGTGTGTCTGGCACTTAGTTCTTTTAAGGTATTTATTTCTTGTGGTATTAATGGAGTTTGAACAGCTCTTGAACTTTCTGGTGCTTGCTGCAGAGTGCGTGTGTGGAAACAGAGCAAAACGGATTTGCTGTAGTTTATTTCTGATTTACTAGTGATGAACAGAGTTCTTTAAGGTATTTATTTACAGCTCATGAGCGAAACAGATTTGCTTTAGTTTTTTTCATTTCTGTGATACTGCAGAGTGTGTGTATATTTATTTCTTGGAGCTCTCTGTCTGGTGCTTTAGTTTATTAAAGGACCCAAGCTGGAAGTGTTGCTTCAGCTCTTTACTCAAACGAGCACGCTTTGTGTAAGTGTCTGGTTTCTTTCAGCCAGTTCGATATCTCATAATTCAAACAAGCTTTGTGCTCTGGCTGACGTTTTCAAAGAAAGGAATAGGATTTCTTTGCATATAGGAAAGGATTATTTCTAGCAGAAGTGTGTGTGTGTGTGTGTGTGTGTGTGTGTGTGTGTGTGTGTGTGTGTGTGTGTGTGTGTGTGTGTGTGTGTATGTGTGTGTGTGTGTGTGTGTGTGTGTGTGTGTGTGTGTGTGTGTGTGGGTGTATGGTAATTGTATAAATGAGTGACAGTGGTTTGAAAACATCTCCAAGTCCTAAACCTTAGTGTAATTACCCACCCCCATGTGCACCAATGGTACTGGAACCTGAGACTTTCCACAGTCATATCCTTAAAAAGAAAGGTATAGATTAGGTTGGGCTACAGGTAGAAATTTGCCAGAAGTAGATAAGCATTTTTGTTTAGCTTAAGAAGAGAAGGGCTGTAAGCCATGGAGTCTAGAATATTGCAACACTCCTCTGAATGGCTGAACGGTGCTGATTATGGTTACACCTTAGAAGGGTAATAAGACTGAAAACTAGAGCATGTTTTCATTTTTTGCAAATTGATTACAAAGCTATTTCTAAAACTGTGAGTCAAAGACTAGTGTAATTTTATCACACCACCCAAACCCTTTATGAATCCATGCAGCCAAGGCTAGGTCAGTATAGAGAAGGAAGTAATTGGAGCACTGGTGTTTGCTTTTGAATGTACTACAGAACATGTGTAAAGGCACTGCTAATTTTGTTTCATGCTCATAGGCAGAGCAACAGTGCCTATGATGGTCTTGATTTTTGACTGAACAGTGCATAGGCACTTTATAAAGTTTTGGCATTTTTAGGCCCTAATTACAATCACTTCCTTGCAGTGACTACAAGGACAGAACAGCACAATGCATGAGGTATTATACAAGTTCACAAGATCAAGGAATATAATTTGTTAAAGTCAGGAAGGTGTATCAAAGAAAAGAACATATGTATGTTTCTTGTTTTGTGTGCAAGGGGCCATTGATTTGAAAACAGCCCAAAGGTAATCTTTATCCAACACTGGCCAGATGCATTTTCTTTGGATGTGGTGTGGGTTTCAATGCTGTTTCAATGAACGAGTTTCAAGTGCAGAGAAGTTTTAATGCCAAGTCTGTTTTCATTGTGAGACAGTATTGCTTTACCAGATGTCTATTACTGTTTGCACATTGCTGTTCTGTAAAATGTAAAAATAACATCCAAATCATTGTAGAAGTAAAGCAGTATGCACACATTTAGTGTTTATGGTAAATGAGGCGAAATAGCCAGGTAATGGGACATTGATATGGCTACAGGGGGACTCTGGTGCCATATTTTGGTTGTCTGTTCTTCAGTTTGCGTTTTGAAAGTTGGTGTCCCACAATTCCATTGGAGTGGGTGGGGTTACATAATTACATACGCAAATCAGATGTTAATCAGAGTACAGATTTGTACCTATTTTTCATGGGTCTTGTCCAGATTTTTGATGTTTCCAGGTTTAGAGGTATGGGCGTGTCCGACTGCCGAGCAGTCTAAAAGTCCATGACCCTGCAAGGTTTTAAAAAGCATAATGTCAACAGACAAGAGCGAGTCCGCTCAAATGTACTTGCACCCAACATCACACTCCCTGACAATGTAAACCCCCATCAGAGTTATAAAACGGAAAAAATTATTATTTTTTTAAATCCGCGATATAGCTGCCCGTATTTGCGCTTGTTTGTGGGTGTGCCCATTGCTTAACCACAGTTAGCAATTGTGACATTGAAGAGCATGTAAGAACTACTTATGCAAATTAATCCAAATAGCAATAGCGTAATGGTAGAGTGTATGCACAAAGAGAAGGCATTCACGGTTCAAGTCCCACCACTCCCCTTCTTATTTATGTTTTAAATCAGTATTTAAAATAATACCAGACAAATATGATTAAAATTTTATTAAAAGCAGTGACATGGCCAATGTATCAGCGAACAAAATATATATTTTGAAAAGACCCAGATATATAATAGCCTGCTGTTAAGCAACGTTTTACACAGCTAAACACAGGTGCCCATAGCTTAATAGCACTATACCCATCTAAACAGAGGTGCCCATAGTTTAATAGCCCTTTATCCAGCTAAACAGAATTGCCCATAGTTTAATAGCGCTTCACCCAGTGCAATAGATTTGCCCAACATTTAAAAACGCTTTTCCCAATGCAATGTGTTTGCGCGGACTTGCACGCCGCACCAACCAGGGCACCGTAGGGCACAGGGGAGGAATGTAGAGCTAAGTTGCTTAAACGCAGTCACACCCCCTAGCCTGTCTAGACAGTATTAAAATAAAAGAATGACAAGGTTTGAACCCAAGACCCTTTGCATCATAATCAAAGTACAGAACCACTAAGCTATGACAACCTAGGGGGAACAGCCACTATTAACATACATAAACTTAGGAATGGTAGTTTAACCATTACTAAGCAGGTCTGCAGTCAGCCGAGAATTTTACAAAATGGCCAATCACAAAAAAGTGTGGGAAATGCGGCATATTTAAGCCCCACAGGTGGGAATACATGCCATAACTGATTGTAGCTCACATCTGCAGTCAGAATGTCTGGTGTTGGAGAGGGTGTGCGCTTCCGAGCGCAGAGATGGGGCACCGAGAAGTCCAAATACATGGTTTGGCTCCTAGTCCACCATCACAAGGCAAGACTCCTGCAGGGCCAGTTCCAAGGGATGGAGTACAAGGCAGAGGCTTGGAATCGGTTAGCTCGTGACCTCACCAGTGCCACAGGCATTCCCCGGACTGGTGAGCAGGTCCGTCACCACCATGCAGACCTGAAGAGACGAAAGGAGGACCACCTGAACCAGTGGACACAGGAGGCCCGTGGGATGCGGGATGCCCCACAAATGAGTATGTAGCCATGGAATGCAGTATGTAAGGATTTAAAATGGACTATGTATAACGGATAGGAATGTCTCAATATCCCTTCATTTACTTTACAGCTGCAGGTGACCGTGTTATGAATCAGCAAGCCTATGCTGATAGGCTGCTAAGGCTGCACCGCCAGGCAGATTAGTGACTATTCTGCATGTATTGTTATATAAAATATGGGAGAGAGCATGAAAGAAAGTGTTGTAGTCCAATAATACAGCCATAAAATGGACTGAATAAGTCCTCTGCATGTACTGTCAGATAAAAACGTTAGAGAGGCAGAAAAAGAGTGTAGTAACCCATTAAGAAAGGTAACAAATGTCTGGAATAATATCTCTGCAGGCACTGTCATATAAAATAATATGTGAGTGAGCCTGAAAAAAGAGTGTGCTAACCTATTAATAAAGGTATAATATGTTGTGAACATGTCTGCCATATATACCGTTAAAACAAATAAAGGAGTGAGCCTGTGGAAAAGTGTGTAATGTCATTAATAAAGGTCTAAAACCCAGAGTGTGTCTGTTTCACTTAGTATGAAATGTTGTACCCTTGCATTATACAAATAGTAATATGTTAGAAAGTGCTGGCAACCCAGAGTTCTGCAGTCCCATCTAAAGTGGGTGATGGAAGTGCTAGTAGCTGTGAAGTAAATATACAGTCCTCAACAGTCAGTTACTGGCTGGCATGCATAAGTAAATCTGGCACATGAGTAGCATGCGAATACGTTCCCCAGAAATGTAAGTGTGCTTTAATAAATGCAGGGTTCTGTACAATTAGAAGTGAAAATGTCATGTGAAAACATCCAGATATGTAGATAAAGAAATATAAATGCAACCATGAAATATGTAGCAGTAACATCTGCATCCTGGACAGTTAGTATGTGAGATATAGGTCAAGTATAGATTGAACTAGCCAAACCCACTACACAACCTAATGCATGGTGGCAAGTGTAATAATACATGTAGGGAATATACACCTGCAGTCACTAGGAATGTAGTGTAGAGTAAAAGTGTTTATATGATGTTAATGGAGGTTTTTTCTACACCCTACTGTTTATGCATAAACCATGCAATTCCACACCTCAATGGGTATGTGTAATCTTAAATATTTGTTGGATTATATGTCCTATTGTTCCATAAATATTTGCACTCATGTTGATGCATGTGCCCTGTTCAAACACCACGTTCATGGTGGCCTGTTGCTACCAATCATCCCTGCATGGGTTGGAATAACCACTGTTGTTCAATATATGCATGTGTTATGTTTGCTGTTCAACTGTTGGAACTGTGGTGTGTTGGATTAATGGGAATATTACTGCATGCTGTTACAACTAATCTGGAATACTGTTGTTTATGTTGTAATGAAACACACCGAATCACTGAACGTATGGGAAGGCTGGTCCCAGCAGACCCACCTGTCCTTCCTCAGTTGGCGAGTGCACCTGGCACCAGTGGCTCTGGTGCCCAGCCCGGACTCCCCTCCTGCATTGGTCCTGTGCCACCTTCAGGTGGAAACACTGCAGGGGATGAGGCTCATCCCCCCTGTGCAAGCATGGGCAGAAAAGGGCCACCCGTCACCCTTCAAAGGGTCCGGGCTGTGGTGTGTAGGGAGATCCAGTGTTCTGTCACTGATCCCCTATGCCAGCTTGAGGCAAGAGTGGCGCATCTCACGGGTGAGCCTGCCCATCCTACTCAGCCCCCAGCACAGCCACCTCCGGGGCTGTGAAGGTGCAGTGGTGACTACCCATGGGTGGGGATCTCAGTTCCACTGTTACCATCTGTGGGCTCATGGGCTTGCGATTTCCAAACAACCTTCCCCGTCAATTGTGTTTACCCACCCCATGTGTCAAATTCCGCCCCTGTATGTGTCTTGTTAAAAAAAGGGCAATCTGTACCCGAAAAAAAATTACGCCCCATACATAGCTTCCCATTTTGCACACATGTCCATAGGACATGTACACCGATAATTCTAATTGGCAGTGCAACAAACTATGTTGTCCTCACCCCTCTCTCAGGGGTGGAAGATCTAAAAACTCACTCCAAATTTTCAACATATGCACAGCTGTTGCTGTTAAAGAAATGGGTGGCTATGGGCCTTCCCTACACCTTCCTGCATATTCTGAGCTTGTTTTCCTACTATCTACCCTCTCTGTGCCCCCTTTTTTCACCACTTTCCTATCTCCCCATTTTCTTTTCTTTAAAAGAAATTAGCGCAGGGGTTAGCAGGAGTAAGCACTTTTAAGCAGTAGTTAGCAGGGGTGCGCGAGTGTGAGCTTGTGTGCACTTAGCTAAGCATTGCTAAGCATCGTGCAAACCCATGCCAACCCACTTACAACTGCTTAAAAGTGCCTTAGTCACTCTGTATGACAAGGCCCTTGTATTGCTCAGCAGAAAAATAAAAATACCCTTGTTAGTCTCAAACACGGGACCTTGGACTCACCCGTATGCATGAAGTACCACTAAACCACAGCAGATATGCAATAACTTAGTGCTGAAAACAATTTATCATGGATTACCATGAATGAATGTAAAGGGAAAATAGGAATGGCATAACACAAATCTTGTTCTGTGGGCCTTAACCAGCAGGTGTTGTTGAATTGCATGACATGACTATGAAAAGAGAATCAGCCATGCTAGTAGGGAATAAGGTTACAGTAGCAGCTTACAAACCCCACACAGTATTAGAGCAGGATACACACTGGCATATTAGCATAGGTCACAGGCCAGACCTCCCAACAGTGACCGCTCTACAATGATGACCCTGATTTGTAAACAAATGTTAGCTGTGCCCCTCTGACTCCCTGTGAAATGTACTAACAGTAGGCAGAAAGGTGTTGAATCTCACTTAATAACAAATGTCAATAAGTGAGAGTAGACACCGCTTGCATGTCAGAAAAGGTGTAGTAATAGAAATGCTCTGAATCACCCAAAGTCTGGACTGCAAAATGTCTGAACTATATGACAGGTGTATCCCAGTTTTATGTATCTTTCCCTGAGGCTGTTCAAATATATATGTGAGAGTATCTGAGGCCTGGAAGAGTCAGAAACACACAGGCATATCAGCTTGTCTGCTGTTACACACTCTACAAATAGCTGTAGAATGAATCCCACAAGCATGCCCTTATGTAGAAGTACAACACAGAAATAGCAAAGGATGTAGCCATGTACTGCTAGCAACCACCTGTGACAATGTCATTGTTCAGGTGCTGAAAAGACTGCTGTGTTGCACAGTCAAAGAATACTAGGCTGACCTCTGTCTGCCATCTGGATATGTCCACAGGTGGGAGCTACTCAGACAGACTACAAGCCTTCATAGACTTACAGGTACACAGCAACTCTGCATGTTCAGTAAGATAAACATCACACGATAATA